>NC_142932.1:125328166-125636390 GCF_046866305.1 Octopus bimaculoides | reverse complement strand
TTTGATTGACCCCTCTCTACAAAAATACATCCTATTCCAAATGTAATAGAGTTGACAAAAGATTTGAACTTTTATATTGGAACTCTGTTTTTTCTTTCATGTCGTCCACATACAAAATGACATCATTAATACTTTTCATGTCCATACCCCCCGCAAGAAAAAAAAACTGCAAAATATACAAAACACACACAAAAAAAAAAATAAAGAATGCCATTTGAATTGCAGTACAAAATATTAACAGTGAAAACAATTGTTTTCAGCTTGGAAAACAGACATTAACCCTTTAGTGTTCACATTATTCTGCCAAAATTAATGCTTTTTCATCCACATTGTTTTGAACTAATCATGCATTATCTTATAGCTATGAGATTTTGATGAGGTAGCTGTTAATTTTCAAAATGATATTGTAGGGTTGGTGTGAGAGACCAGATTTGGCCAGTTTGAACATAAAACAAGCAGAATACTTTTGGCCAGATATGGCCGGCTTAAATGCTAAAGGGTTTAAACAATAATGATTAGCGTGAATATATCCTGTGGAAATGTGAATGAAAACAACTTTAGTAGACATGAATCTATCACATCAAACATAAATACGAATAACAAAATACTACTCTAGAAAAACATTTGAATAATGCACTCTTAATGATTAAAAAATAAATGTCCAACCATACCCGTTGTTGACTCCAATTTCTTCAATTATCTATTCACATGCAAATGCAAACCTGGAAGTACGTATAATACTACTACTGGATAGCCCAGGGTGAAATCTGAGGGTGGATTGACCTTTATACTGTACTCTACTACGTTCTTAACAGAACATACCATAACTATATATATATATATATATATATATATATATATATATATATATACATGCACAACTGGGGAACTCACCTAATTTCCTTCTCCAGACATCCCCACTATCATTTCTCTAATTGCAGTATTTTGTTGTTGTAAAAGAATGTAAGTAACCAAGCAGTTCCACTTATAGCAAGAAACCCATTCCATTCTGGACCTTCTTCATACTTTGAGCTCCCACCCCACCCCACCCCACCACATCAGTGAGCATAACGCCACCCTCCTCTTCTGTAACCCCACTCATTGAAGGGGTGCTTGGTCTTACATCTAATCTACCTACTTAGCTTGGTTTATATGACTTATGTTTAATATAAACACTTTAGGGTTACTCCATTCACACTACAGTGGTAAGAAATTCTCAAGAGAGCCGAACAGCAGAAGGTCTTTAGAAATGATCCCTGCCCTTGCCTTAGGCAAATGTTTTGGCCCTTTACTTTTTAGATTCTAAGGAGACCTGGTTGTATTCAGATTGTGAATCCTGTGTACCCTTCTGCAAGTTTCCAATCACACCACTTAATACATGGAGCGTCCCGAAAGTCACTGATGGTTTTCAATTTTTAATAACTCCCTCAACTTTACAAATAAATGCAAGAAATTTTGATACAACATAAAGGACATAATGGAAATTAATATACACAAGTCAAATGTTGCAACACCATTACCTCACATATGAAAAATGACATTGCTTAAATGGTAGCCATTTTCGGCTTTGTATGTCCATGCTCTTTCCAAAACTTGCACCATAACACCCTCAAGAGTTTCAGACTCCACTTCTGATTTCTCTATTAATGTTCTCCTTCAGTTATACCAGGATCTCTAGTTTGCTGATGTAAATCCTCTCTTTCAGGTATCCCAACAAGAAAAAATTTGGGCTGGTCAAGTCTAGGGAATGTGAAGGCCAGTTGACATTGCCGTAGTGGGAGATTATTCTCTCTCCAAAGCACTGCCATAGCAACTGCATTGTTTCTCTTGCAGTATGGGCAGTTACCCCATCTTGCTGGAACCATGTGTGAGGTCTACTTTGAATGGTTAGGTGTAAAAAGGGCCTCAACCATGGTTCTGTACCATTCTCCAGTCACTGTGACAACATTTTCATCATCTGGAGTAACTGAACAAGAGCATCAATAGAGAAATCAGAGAAGTGGGGTTGGAAACTCTTGAGGGTGTTACGGTGCAAGTTTTGGAAAGAGCATGGATGTGTGAAGCTGAAAATGGCTGCCCATTTTAACAATGTCATTTTTCTTATGTCATGTAGTGGTGTTGCAAAATTTGACTTATGCATATTAATTTCCATTATGTCTTCTATATTGTATCAAAATTTCATGCATTTATTTGTAAAGTTAAGGGAGTTATTAAAAATTGAACCCCATCAGTGACTTTTGGGACACCCTGTATATAACTCAAAAATATAAAAACCAACAAGCAAGTAGCAATGTGCTCATGCAACCTACTAGAAATAGCAGCCAAATATTTGCGACCTAAAGAAAGGAAAGACACTGGATAATGAGGGCCTAGACGGAAAAAAAAAACAAAAAGAAAATAAGAGTCCAAATAACATGAGGAGCGGAAGATATTGTAATGGCTGACTACTCAGCATTGACCTTGGGTTAAATAAGAAGAACATTAAAAAAAAAAATGTGAAAATGAATAACATACCCTCTCAAGGCTTTTCTAAGGTTAACCAGCCAATCATATTTAAACATTCCACCGTCAAAGAGGACACCGTTTTTATAAAGTATCAGATCCTGCAAAAATAATTTTAAAAATGGAAGAAAGTAATTCAGAATTTAAAGATTAGTTGCAAAATTACAAGAAATTTTTAGTTCTTTTTATAGGATTGAACTGTGCAAAGACTAAATGGATGGAAAGGTCAAACTTGAAGGAACAAAATTTATAAAAACATAATGTATATGTGTATATACATATATGTGTGTGCATGTGTCATCATCATCTTTAATGCCCGACACCCATGCTGGCATGGGTTGGATGGTTTGACTGAGGACTGGCACATTGGGGACCTGCACCAGACTTCAATCTGATTTGGCATGGTGTTCCACAGCTGGACTCCCCCCCTTTTAACACCAACCACTCCTAGAGTGTAATGGGTGCTTTTATGTGCCACCGGCATGGTTGCCATTTGCGTGACACCAGTATCTTCCACAACTGTAATTATATACATATTTTTACAAGCTTCAGTCATTTGACTGTGGCCATGCTGGAGCACCACCTTAAAGGGTTTTTTTAGTAGCAGCAATTGATCCCAGGACTTATTCTTTGTAAGCCTAGCACTTATTCTATCGGTCTCTTTTGCTCAACTGCTATGTTACAGGGACGTAAACACACCAACACTGGTGGTCAAGCAATGGTAAGGAGTCAATAATAGACACAAAGACACGCACATAAATATATATGGGCTCCTTTCAGTTTCCGTCTACCAAATTCACTCAAAGCTTTGGCTGGCCAGAGGGTATAGCAGAAGACACTTGTCCAAGGCGCCACACTGTGGGAATGGTACCTGAAATATGCTGCTGGGAAGCAAGCTTCTTACCACACAGCCATGCCTGTATATGTGTATATACATATATATATATATACACATATATATTTATTTATTTATTTATTGCCCACAGGGAGCTAAACACAGAGGGGACAAACAAGGACAGACAAAAAGATTAAGTCGATTATATCGACTCCAGTGCGTACTTATTTAATTGACCCCAAAATGATGAAAGGCAAAATCAACCTCAGCAGAATTTGAACTCGGAACATAATGGCAGACAAAATAGCGCTAAGCATTTCACCCGGTGTTCTAATAATTCTGCCAGCTCGCATATTTATATATATATATATATAAACATCTTTACCCCTGGTAATTCCCGGGGGTAAAGATGTTCTATTGAAATGCCTTATTACTCTGATATAAGAAAGTAGTTTTATTATAACTGCTACAAAAGGTGTATTTTCCGTCATGAAAAAGTACAAAAAACTGTCAGCTGGAGGAGGGAGAGATTGTTGGAAGTTGGAGAAAGAGGTTTTCGGAGATTGGCGAGAAAGATTGTCGCAGGTTGGTGAGAGGCAAAGACATTATTCTGATTAGCAAAGGCATCTGGGTAATGTATAACTGCTGTCATTCACAGAAAAACTATTGTTTTACCATGAGAAAAGTGCTGTTGAAGTGTCAAGTGAAATTTGGCAATCGAGGATCAAATCCACACTATGCCTGCATGAAGCCACTACAAATACATTGTGGAATAAAAAACTTATCTACTGTCATGGAAAAAGTGTAACTGTAAAAATGCAGAATTATTGGAGCAATGGGCATTAAAAAAGTATGTATCTATAGAAATGTATGAATGAAGTCTTTAAGGTTTAAGATTCAAATTAAGGAAGTGCAATAATAATGTTTAGCAGTTCAAAACTGTGAGTAGTGAAATGCAGAACTGGGTTGGCTGATCGTGAGAATCAAATATTGATTGCTTCGCTAAAATCTGCAGGTGGTATAGGTTGTTTAAGTAAAATATTAGTAATATGTAGTGATTCCAATCTGATCTGGCAAGGTTTCTACAGCTGTATGCCCTTCCTAACACCAACCACTCCAAGAATGTAGTGGGTATTTTTTACATGCCATGACTATGGTCTCACTTGGCTTGGCAGGTCAACGCAAGCATGGTATATCACCAATATACTGAATATTGTAAGGCAGCAAGCAGACAGAATTGTTATTGAGTCAGGCAACATGCTTTAGCAGCATTTCATCTATCTTTATGCTCTGAGTCCAAATTCTGCTGAGGTTGACCTCTGCTTTCTGTCCTTTCAGGATTGACAAAATAAGTACCAGTTGAGTACTGGGGTTGATGTAATTGATTTACCCCGCTCTCCTTTGAAAGTGTTAGCCTTGTGCCAAAGTTTGAAACCGATATACTGAACAGCATACTCAATTGTGAGCATGGTGAGTTTTTAAAAGATTTACAAAAAAAAAAAAAAAGTTATGGTTCGACCCATGCCAACAAGGAAAGCAGACAGTAAGTGATGGTGATGATATAGCTTTAATTATTAAAGTTGGAATTAGTTGTAATTAATAAAAACCGTACATTTTTAAAATCATAGCATACACAACCATGATATAAGATATGTAACCAATTTAGTATCTATATGAACAGGGTTAATTAACAGCATGAGTTAAGTCGATTCCATCACAGATTATTAAAGAAATGATATGACTTATACAGTTCTACGAAATGACTTTAATTACAGTGTACTTTTTTAAAAATAGAAATGAACAAAAAAAAATAGTACAAACCAAATCAACAGGAACACATTCAATTCCTAAGTGATTTTCAACCAATTCATCTGTTCTTGTTCTGGAATGAAAAAATTACACAAGATTTCACAGTTGCAAATGTAAAGTATTTCCAATGATTGTATATAACCTATATTTTCTTTTTTTACTCTTTTACTCTTTTACTCGCTTCAGTCAGCCAACTGCAGCCATGCTGGAGCACCGCCTTTTAGTTGAACAAATCGACCACAAGACTTTATTATCTGTAAGCCTAGTACTTATTCTATCAGTCTCCCCTGCCAAACTGCTAAGTTACAGGGATGTAAACACACCAAAAATGGGTTGTGAAGCGATGGTGGGGGGACAAACATATACATATATTGGGTCATCCCATAAATAATGCGGTTTTTTCAATTACATGAACTAAAAGTCAGAGGGGACAGGATAAACTACCTGCATCAACTTGCTATAAAAGCAGGTAGTAATTTTACTGGTCAATATAAAGATCCTCACCCAGGAACAAAAAAAAAAAAAAAAATTAACCAGCCTGGGTGGGTGGTGCTAGCAAGTATGTGCAAAACGAATATGAAAACAAAAATGTGTGCTGATGACCCTCGGGGGTGGGGAGGCGACTTTTGGAAAATTCACAAGATCCGATTTTTCTGTCGTAACTTCTGGTAAAATGGATATATATTGATTTTTTTTTTAATGGAATCCCACGTTTTTGGTTATGGAGGATTGAATTCTGAAAAAAAAATTTTCAAAATTTCAATCCCTCCCACCATTACTTTTCACTTTTACCGGAAATTTTTTTTTTAAATTTGAAATTAAAATTTGAATTTGTGTTTATTTTTTCCATATTCTTAATCTCCATGTTTCCATGCAGACTGATGGAAAAAAAAAAATTCTAAAAAACCACTTTAATTTCACATGAATTACTTTGTTGTATTATTGTGGGAAATTAGCTCTGATCTTGAGCAGTTAAGATAAAGCCTTCACTCTCTGCCTTTAGCCCTGAGCTCCATGGCCACTGATGGGTGTGCTTCTCATCTACATCAGCTTGTTTGTTATGGGCCACATATTTGCCATGCAGAAGTTTTTGTTCCCACCTATCAGCCAATTGTTCAAGAGCATTTTACTTTGCTATTGATTTCACCTTCTTTACAACTGCAGTTGCTGCACTTCCATCATGCTGTTCAACCTGGGTATTATGCATCAACTCCCCTGAAAATATATTGCTCTCCTTCATAACTTCTTACATCTTTCATGGTTTTCAATGAGCTTTAGCATCCAGTTGTCAGATGTTTCAAGATATTTTGCCAGTCCAATTGTACTAGTTTTGTAAGAGATTTTAAATTGGATCAAGCCTCAACCTCCTTGAGTTCTGAGTAAGTAAAGATGATCTGCATCTGTCTAGGTGGTGCATCTTATGAACTTTCCTGTCAATCTTCCTTATTCCGCTTATGTTCCAGTTCAGCACATTGAAACTGTAAATAACAACTGAAACTGCTAAGGAATTTATAGCCAACACCTTGTTACGTGCATTTAACTCGGATTTTAGAAGTGCTCAAACTCTCATGTAACATTCCTTCCTGATTTTTTCTTTCATACTTGTATGCTGAATGCCAAAGCCTTCATCTATTCCAAGGTATTTGTAAGTTTGTTCCTGCCCGAGTTCTTTTATGACTGTGTCAACATCCAACACCACTGAATGTGAGGTCTTCAATTTCCCTTTCTGGAAAGTGGCCTTAGCACAGTTATCAAGATCAAATTCCATCCCAATGTCATCACTGAATGCTTTCACAGTACGTAGCAGTCCTTCAAGCTCATTATCATCTTTGCCATAGAGTTTTCAGTCATCCATATACTATGGATGACTGACTTTCTTGTCGCCAATTTATATCAATACCCTGTTCTGTTACGTTCACTTGCAAGGGGTATTAGAGCTATGCAAAAAATTGAAGGTGAAAGTGAATCACCTTGGAAAATGCTGCAGTTAATATTAATATTTTTTGTGGTCAGTACTCCATTAGAGTGGTATAATTGGAAATTCATATTCCAAACTGATATGTTGTGCTTCAGGAAGTTTGAAATCACATTATTATTATTATTATTATTATTATTATCATTATTATCATTATTATTGCCTTTGCACAGCTTCTAATGCTGGAGATGTACTACAATGTCAGCTGTTCCCTACCAGTGAACTAAGGTAACACCTCTTATTTTTCAATCACCTTCCGGAGTATTTGAGCGGTTCCAAGCAGTAATGTTTTCTGCAAGTGTTCCACCCTTATCGCAGCCCCTATTTATAAGTTCATGTGGAGATGAAGTTACAAGGGAGCCCCTTTTTTGATCACTCAACCAGCAAAAAATAGTAACTAAATCTCCCTCATTTTAAATAAAGCAAGACACAGACATCCTAACAAAAGAATTGGAATTTGTCTTCTATCTTTTACTTGTTTCAGTCATTAGACTGTGGCCATGCTGGGGCACCACCTTGAAGAGTCTTTTAGTCAAATGAAATGACTCCAGGACTTATTCTATTGGTCACTTTTGCCAAACTGCTAAGTTACAGGGATGTAAACACACCAACACCAGTTATCAAGTAGTGGTGGGGTACAAACACAGACAGACACACACATATATATGACAAGCTTCTTTCAGTTTCCATCTACCAAATCCACTCACAAGGCTTTGGTCAGCCTGAGTCTATAGTGGAAGCTACTTGCCCAAGGTGCCACATAGTGGGACTGAATGGGGAACCTGCATTTAGCCACAGTTAGAATGCTTTTGATATGTCTGTCACTCTTAGAGATATTAATTAGAAACAAAAAAAAAAAAAAAAAAGAAAAGAAAAGAAAAGAACTTACTCATGTCTTCCTTCAATTAATTCAGTTGTTACATTATTTTTGCCCTTCAGAAGAGTCACGTCATTCTTTTTGGTATCATTACGTGGAATATCAGCAACGATATTCTCAATTTCCTGGAAAAAAATCAAAGGATGAAAGATTTCCAAATTGAAAATAATTACGAACGTGGTAACAACAACAGCACCATCATTGTCACCATCTTCATCATGACAAAAGACAAAGGCATGGAAGGGGAAGAATATAATAATAATTTCCATCTTAGGCCCAAGGCTTAGAAGCTTCCTAGAGAAAGATATAATAAATAGTAATTTGTAGAAATCTCTTCACTACCATTAAGTATGAAAAACAAAGTCAAAATTAAGCCAGTGATTGGTTGGTAATGCTGATGATGATGAAGCTGATAATGTTGATATTGGTGATGATGGCAGAGATTGGTTGATAATGCTGATGATGTTGGATAATGAAGATGATGGCAGTAATTGGTTAATAATGCTGCTGCTGATGAAACTGATAATGTTGATAATGCAGACGATGGCAGGAATTGGCTGATAATGCTGATGGTGAAGACCAGAACAGGCAAACCTCACCTTTATTGGCAATTGGTTCCAAAACATGTGACTTAACTTGAAAAATGATATAACATGGAAAATCATTTAAAAAATTCAATAGTTTAAATCCATTTTAATAAATGGTGCGTCCATATTTTTATATCACCATCACCATCATTTAACATCCCTTTTCCATGCTGGCAAGGCAGAAGAGCTGTACCAGGCACCAATTATCTGTTTAAGCATGTTTATACAGCTGGATGCTGTTCCTAATGCTAACCACTCTACAGAGTGTACTGGGGGCTTCTTACATGATGCCAACACATATGCCTTTTGCATGTATTTTATATGATTTTCCACCTCAGTATTGGGTTTTAGGTGTTTTTTTAAAAATTTGTTTTTAAATGTTTGCTGAGACTGATGTAATGTCAAATAAATTGAATAAAGCATTCAATCTACTAAAATTAATAACCAAGCTTCCATCAACTCATGTCCTTGTCGTAAAACCAATGGAAGGACATTGGATGGTTATCCTAGATGCACTATGTTTTAAAGGAACAACTTTGGTCGTTATCTAATCCAGTAGTTCTCAACCATTTTTTGCCTATGGTCCCTTTTGATTGCTATTTTACTAGGATGAACCTTCATAATCATTCCATGTTTCAAATATTTTCATAATTAAATATTATTGGGAACCATATTTTTTTTACTTGTTTCAGTCATTTGATTGTGGCCATACTGGAACACCACCTTAAAAGGAGTTAGTTGAAGAACTCGACCCTAGGACTTATTCTTTGTAAGCCTAGTACTTATTGTATTGGTCTCTTTTGTCAAACTGTTAAGTTACAGGGGATACAGACACAGCAGCATCAGTTGTCAAGTGATGGCAGGGGGACAAACACAAATACATACAAATCATCATCATCATTTAATGTCCACTTTCCATGCTGACTGATGACTAGAAAGCTAGGAGGCTGCACCAGGTTCCAATTTGATCCAGCAAGGTTTCTACAGCTGGATGCCCTTCCTAATGCCAATCACTCCAAGAGTGTAGTGGGTGCTTTTTATGTGCCACCGGCACTGGCATTGACCACACTTATATGGTGCTTTTAACATGTACAATGGGCTTTTTCCAGTTTCTGTCTACCAAATCCACTCACAAGGCTTTGGTTGGCCTGAGGCTATGGTAGAAAAAATTGTTAAAATATTTTGTGTATTGTAGAAATATAATCAGTTTACTGCAGATAAATTTTAACAAAATCTTGTATGGAAGCCCAGTTGAGAACCATTAGTCTAGTGAATCAAAACTGATATGGGAGTTAAACAACAGCAGCAGCAGCAGCCACTGCCACCACCACTGCTGCTGCTACTTTAGTGTAATGTTAATGTTTCTTTCTTGAACCATGCCAGGCTCCTAAGGGCTGGTTTCCCGGTTTCATGGCGTCAATATTCACCAACTGGATGGGACGCCGGTCCATTGCAACGTTACTCATTTTTGCCAGCTGAGTGCACTGGAGCAACGTGAAATGAAGTGTTTTGCTCAAGAACACAACGCCTCACCCAGTCCAGGAATCGAAATCACAATCTTACGATCATTAGTACAACACTCTAACCACTAAGGCACATGCCTCCACTATTTTAGTGTAAAAGGTAGTCTAAATAATAAAGAAAGCCAACTGTGAAGTAGGCATTGTTTTACAAACCTTGATTAATAAATCTACTTGCAGGAAATACTTATCCAGTTTAAACCTGTAAAACAAAATTGAACAGTTACTGATTTCTATTAATGACATGTGACTTCAGATTTAGGGAGAAAAATAGAGTTGATTAATTTGATGTCAGTATATCACTGGCATTTATTTTATTACCCTCCCTCAAATGATAAAAGGTGAGGCTAGCAGCAATAAGATTTGAACTAACAGCATAAAATTGTGAATTGGCAGAAACAAAATATCACAAAACATTTTGCAAGGTGCTAGTTTTACAGCCAAATTAGTGAATATCATTAATCTATACATAATGTGTGTATGTGCATGTGTGGTGTTTGTAGAATGCATATATATATATATATATATATATATATATATATATATATATATAATAATAATTAATATTTTGAACTAACAGGTATAAATTGATTAATGTGTTTAAATGTTGAGTAGAGTACTGGCACAGTTTAGGCTACATGTCATCTGCAGTTGTGCTATACTCCAATTGGATCTATTTCAGGAACTCTGCAGTGTTAGTTAGGGTAATTGTATTGATTAAGTAACAAGAAGGTGGATTTACTACAAAACTTTATTCAGTATAATGTTTGTTTCCACCTGTCCTACTATTGTCCTTTACATAGGACACCAGCAGGACAGGTCGAAACGAATGTTGCACAGAATGGAGTTTAATACCAAATCCATCTTCTCATTACTTAATTAATATATATATATATATATATATCAAAATTCAATACAGGAAGAGAGATTCAGGTATCAAGTTATTACTGGTCAAAACCAACACATATTCAAGCTGGGAGCATAACAATATATATACATACTTATTTATTATACCACATACATATGCATATATATATATATATACACATGCATATATATACATATGCACATATATATATACACACATACATATATATGCATATGCACATATATATACACACATACATATATATGTATATGCATATATATATACGCACATACATATATATGTATATGCACATACATATATATGTATATGCACATATATATATGCACATGCACATATATATATGCACATACATATATATATATATATATATATATATATATATATATATATATATACGTATATATACATACATACATATATATATATATACATACATATATATTAAGTCTGTTTTTAAGAGGCCAATTTTTGAGAATTGCATTTTCCTCGCGTTCAGTAAAAATGTGTTTATTATGGTAGCTTAGTGTGAGGCATTATTCTATAGTAATGCCCTTATATAAATATATTCTAGAGATAATGATGGATTTTTCCCTTACGAGTTTTTTCACGCTAGCTACTTGATAAAATTTTTGTAAAAGATTTTTATCCTATTATTGAATTAATCAAATATATAACCGGAATATATTCAGTGCTGAATTATTTTCTGGTATAAACATGTGTACCGAAGTGCAATTAAAAAAAAGCCCGCTTCTTACATGAATGTATAGGGAAGAACAATCTTCTATGTACGATGGCGGATACATGGGTGTTCATTTTGGTATGTTGAATCTTTTGTTTATTTTTATATATTCTGACCATACTATACTAATGATCGAAAGTTACATATTATTGTAATAATCGGGAAATCGTTCGATATATAGTTAAGTCTGTTTTTAAGAGGCCAATTTTTGAGAATTGCATTTTCCTCGCGTTTGGTAAAAATGTGTTTATTATGGTAGCTTAGCGTGAGGCATTATTCTATAGTAATGCCTTTATATATATATATATATATATATATAGGGAGAATTCACATAAAAACAAAAGACGAAGACAGGTGGTGTAGACAACAAACAGATGTATTAGTTTAATGCTTGGGAAGTAAAAAAAGTCTTTAACATTTCAAACCTATCCTCTTCCACAGAAAGAAACAAGGAGAGAAAATAAAGAATGTGTAGTGGCTAGCGTTCTATCATGGTGAATGCCAGACAGAAGGATCACACAGGAGAGCTAGGAAGAAGGGGAGATAATAAAGTAGTGGTGATCCCAAAACGAAGGTGCGCATGCATGTGTATAAGAGAGTATGTATGTGCGTGTGAAAGAGGACTGGTGACCTTGATGTGTGTGTGTGTGTGTGTATATGTAAGTGTGAAGATGTGGGGCTGGGAAGTGGTCTGTGCTAGTGTGTGCGTGGTGATGTGTTGTGTTGTGTGATATGGTGGTGTATGGTATAGTGTGATGGTGTTGGGAGGTGGGGGAGGCAAGAGTGGGGAAAGCAAGGGTTGGTGGGGGTTAGGCTGCAGGTGGAGGTAGAGGTGAGGTATGTGAGAGTGGGTGTAAGGGGTGGGGTGGGATGGGAAGGTGGGGTTGGAATGTGTAAGGGTGGGGGTGGGGTTACGAGGGAGGGAGGGAGAAGGTGGGTAGGAGTGAAGGGAAGAGAGAAGGAGTAGGAGTGAAGAGAAGTAGGAGTTGGAGCAAGAGGAGAGGTGGGTGGGAGGAAGTAGGTGTGAGGGGGAGGGGAGCGAGGGGAGGAGAGTTGAGCTCATGTGGCGCAAAGGAGGGAAGAGAGAAGATTAATCCCTGTTCACGGCGCAAACGGGTGTCTGGATGGCCCCTGTGCAAGAACAATCCAAACACAGACAGATGTTGCAAAGAGTACATACACACACACATGTGTATATATATATATATATATATATATATATATATATATATATATATATACACACACACACACACATATATGTATATACATATCTATACATACATATATATATATATATATATATATATATATATATATATATATATATACATACATATACAAGAGTGAAGGAATGCAGTAGATAAGATCTGGGCTACATATGTTTCATAGTAAGCAGAACCTCAGAAGTGGTAAATATCCAGGCAAGGTGTATACCACAGGCTACTCTTCAGACCAAGGAGGTGCATGTTAATGCAACCCTGGTCGCCTACCGTGAAAACTAAAAAAAAATTTTTTCAGCTTATCATACTTCGATACAAAAAAAAAAAAATCCCACAACCTTCCGTCTCAATAAACCACTGTTGTCCTTGTAAGTTGTTTTTCATGTTTACTATGGATTGCTTGAAGCTAACTTTCTTCCTACACCTCGATCTTCGGATCTTACATTTATAAATACATATATATAAGTGTGAGAAAGAGAAAGAATTTTATGTAATGACAAGTTTATTTAGCAAGAGAATCAGAAAGGAAGAGGTTTGTCAATGTTGTACAGTGTGAGGACCAAAGGCACGGGGTATTCTGGATTGCAAGGCAATGTATCAGAGAAAATCGTGATGCTTTGGGAGAGAAGTATGTATGCATGGATAATGGTATGTTTGCACTTACTGACTCTGTAAAGAAGGAGCCGTGGCAATGAAAGGTTGTTAAACATGAAGAATGATTGGGAGAAAGACGGACCAGCTATCCTAGTAAATAGTACAGAAAAGAGTCAAATGCTAAACTGGTGTAGCAGTGGTATAGTAAGTTGTTCCAAGGATAAAGGAGATATCTGACAGAGGCATCATATTGTTGGACCAAATCATGAAAGTTGCAGAAAAAATTACAGCTCAATTAATTATCTGTATAATCATCATCCTCATTTAATGTCTGTTGTCTATGCTGGCATGGGTTGGACGGTTTGACTGGCGGCTGGCAAGCTGGAAGGCTACACCAGACTCCAGTCTGATTTCGCATGGTTTCTATAGCCGGATGCTCTTCCTAATGCCAACCACTCTGAGAGAGTAATGGGTGCTTCTACATGCCACCAGCATGGGTGTCATTTGTGTAAGACTGGTATCTGCCACAACAGTGATTTTCCTCAGCTTGATGGGTCTTCTTCTCAAGTACGACATAATGTCAGTCATTGCTTCTGTGAGGCCCAACATTTAAGCCAGAGGTCTCAGTCATTGCCTCCGTGAGACACAACACTCAAAATGAGCTCAGCCACTTTGCCCCCATGATGCCCAATGCTTGAAAGGTGCCTTAAAGGTCTCAGTCATTGCCTTCATGAGGCCCATATCTGCCATGACTGTGATTTTGCTTGGCATGATGGGTTTTTGTCTCAAGCACAACATAATGCCAAAGGTCTTGTTCATTGCCTCTGAGGTAATATATATATATATATATCATCATCATCATCATCGTTTAACGTCCGTTTTCCATGCTGGCATGGGTTGGATGGTTCAACTGGGGTCTGGGAAGCCAGGAGGCTGCACCAGGGTCCAATCTGATCTGGCAGTGTTTCTACAGCTTGATGCCCTTCCTAACACCAACCACTCCGAGAGTGTAGTGGGTGCTTTTACATGCCACTAGCACAAGGGGCCAGGGGAGCTGGCATCGACTACGATCAGATTGTGCGTTTTATGTGTCACTGGCACGGAAGCCAGTCAAGACGGCACTGGCATCAGCCACATTCAGATGGTGCTTTTTACACGCTACTGGCATGGGGTTCACAACTACAATTTCCATTTGATTTGATTTTGATATTGCTGATGTTGATGTACTTGACTCAATAGATTTCCTCAAGCACAGCAGGTCGCCCCCTACAATCCAAGGTACTTTTGAATGGGCTGGGGCTGGTTATGTGAAACTGGTGTAGGATACAGCTGTGAACTCACTTTATTCGCCAGGTCTTCGCAGTCACAGCATATTTCCAGAGGTCTTGGTCTTTCGTCATTGCATCTGTGAAGCCCAACATTCAAAGGTCATGCTTCACCACCTCATCCCATGTCTTCCTGGGTCTCCTTCTACCCCGGATCCCTTCCACTGTTAGGGAATGACACTTCCTCACACAGCTCTCCTCATCCATCCGCAGTACATGACCATACCAAAGCAAACGTCTCTCTTGCACACTACATCCGATGCTTCTTATGTCTAACATTTCTCTCATGGCGCTTACACTCTGTTGCGTGTGCACACTGACATTACACACTCAGCAGATCATGCTAGCTTCATTTCTTTCGGGCCTACGCATGTCCTCCGCAGTCACAACCCGTTTCACTGCCATGAAGCATGGAAGTTCGTACACATGCATCATACAATCTACCTTTCACTCTGAGCGAGAGGCCCTTTGTCACCAGTAGGGGTAGAAGCTTTCTGAACTTTGCCCAGGCTACTCGTATTCCAGTAGTAATACTCTCTGAGCATCCTACCCCACTACAGACTTGGTCACCTTGGTAGCAGAGTCTGTATATATACGCGCACACACACATTTGTGTGTGTGCATGCATCTATGTGTCAATGTTCACACACACACGTGCACATATACATATGCATAATATATTTTTGATAGTAAGAAAGAAGAGATGGATTGACAGACAGAAAGACAGAGAAACAGAGTGACACATACTCTTGATGCCTTGCCCTGATGGCTGCAAGTTTTTCCATTGTAGGCTGAAAAAGAAAGATGAAACAATATTTAAAATTTAAAAATAAAAAGACAAAATATTCACTTTTAAACAAAATTCAATTCAACTCATCAAAAATTTTAAAGGTTAACATTTATTTCAAAATTCATATTTAATAAAATTTCAGCAAATTTACATTTTTCATTCTTTTGATTTTCTTTCTTTTTTTTTTTTGTTTAGAATCCAGGTGTGGAAGCAAAAGCTGGAACAAAGGCCTTGGAATTAACTAAGGAAAGACTAAAGTTTCAGCTAACAGCAAAGCAGATAGGATTCTACTCCCTTCAGGTAAATGGTTCTGCTTGATATGTAGGAAAACTGTAGGTAGGAATTCCATACATTGTACCCAGTGAAAAGTTATGGACACACAAGAGATGCAGCGGAATCAAAGGATAGTTAATGGAAAAAGTAGTATTAGTAAGAGGAAAATGCACAGGAGCAACAAACACTAAGGATACACTGGAAATAAATTTTCTGAAACACCTTGGAGGCTCCCTAGAAGAAGTAGATAGTTTCTGTTACCTAACTGACCTAATTAGTAGTGGCGGAGGATATCAGTGATTCTCAACTATTTTTTTGCCCTTGGATGCCTTTGGTTCCTATTTTACTCACTGGACCTCCATAGCCATTTGATATATATATATATATATATCGTCATGGCACCTGTGCCCAGCATCGCCTCCCTGGCACTTGTGCTAGATAGCATATGTAAAGACATTTGAGCGAGATCGTTGCCAGTGCTGCCGAACTGGCTCCTGTGCAGGTGGCATGTAAAAAACACCATTTCGAGCGTGGTCGTTGCCAGTACCGCCTGACTGGCCTTCGTGCCGGTGGCATGTAAAAGCACCCACTACACTCTCAGAGTGGTTGGTGTTAGGAAGGGCATCCAGCTGTAGAAACTCTGCCAAATCAGATTGGAGCCTGGTGTAGCCATCTGGTTTCACCAGTCCTCAGTCAAATCGTCCAACCCATGCCAGCATGGAAAGCGGATGTTAAATGACGATGATGATAATGATGATGATATATAAATATCTCACTGTATTTTTATTATTAAATATTATCAGGAACTGTCACCATCATCATTTAACGAATGTTATCCATAGTGGTAAGATGCCAGTCTGATTTGGCATGGGTTCTACAGCTAGATTCCTTTCCTAAAGCCAACCACTTCGAAAGTGTAACAGGTGCTTTTTAAGCCAGAAGCATGTAAAATAGCAATTTATTGCACATAAATTTTAACAAGAAAATCTGATATGGACTGCCAAGGGCCATATGGACTCTGGTTGAGATCCACCGGTTAATATATTAATTAAAAGAAAAATTTGTAAGTAAACCAAAAGAAGAAGAGAGGTAGTGGTCATTACTTTTGCAAGCCGTGTTGAAATAATGCAAACATAAACATCTGCCTGTTTATGTCTGGAGAAAATCACAGGCAGGGAAGGAAGAGGAGGCCTGATTGAATGCTTGTGATACAAGAAAAAAAAAAAAAAAAACCCTCTGCTAAAGACACTCTAGGATTGCAGGTGTTAAATTAAGATGAAGTTAAGCCTACTACTAATATAACAATTATCAATTTACTATAGAAGTTAGCCAAGATTTTAGGAAAAATTAATTACCATAGAGTATTTGAATCAAAATTAAACTAAAATTTAGACCAAAGTAGTTAAGTCTGATCCTAGATATTTATAGAACCTAGTATAGCTTAATTGAGACAAAATCAAACATGAATTTATTAAACAGACCCAAAGCAATTTGTCTTCTTCAGCTCTATAAACGTGTATTAGCGTCCCATAGTCCAAACCAGTCCAAATGCTAAGATAGCGAATCACCTGACGGATATCTAATTTTCTGAAATAAATAAAAGAATTATAAAAATATAATAAAACAAATTCATTAAGAAAATACTTTTTAACAAGTTATAAAATATTCTTCAACTATCTGTTTAGTATAAAATATTCCAAATGCTTTCTCTTTAACAAGAAGAAAAGGCAAACCACAACCATAAACCTCAACACCATACCTGTAAACTCCAGCCTCACAGGAATATTATCTGGTCAAAATATTAGTCAATGTTTGCTGCTCTTGAGTCGGCAAATATATAGAGAAGGGGTACACTAGGCTCATCCTATATCTCTGTATAGATTATCTAAGATTAGATGTTACAAATCTGAGATTCTCTTCAGTATTGTAAAACAGTTAAAATGTTTCAATGCTAAAAGAGCATTGAAACATTTTATTAAAATAATGTGAGACTGGTAAAATGTAAAAAGACGATAATACAAGGCAGCTTACAAGTTAAACACATGATTTGGAAGATTATAGAGTAGAGATAATACAGAAGCTGGATAATCATTTTTCATGTAAGAAAGGAAAATCTTGATGTATTTATCAAACTCTAAATAGAAAAAATAATAATTTCTTAATCATCACAAAGTCATGAAACTGGAAAGAAGGGTGCAATCAATTTAATAGATCCTAATATTTCCTAAGTGTTTATCATATGACATCTGGAGGTATGAAAAGCAAAATTAACTCTGCTAAGATATTAACACAGATCTTACAGATCTGAGTTCATATCTGAGATAACTAAATAAATCTTACCTTATCTGACCATAGGAGCCCCACCCAAACATAGAAAATGGTTTATGCACAATGATTATAAACATTTTAGGGGTGTGCTTATATAATAGTCAAGGGTGAGGCAAATACAAATATAAACATCAAAACAGACTCACTCAAAGACTCAACCATATTGTATTCCGAGTGGTTCCATGCCCTCAAATGTAATCTTCAGAAAGATTTCAAACACTATTCCTTTCATAAACACTTTCATCAAATTTACTAACAGTAAGGGATTGGGCATGGCTGTGGAGTAAGAGGTTTGCTTCTTCCCAACAACGTGGTTCCAAGTTCAGTCCCACTGCATGGTACCTTGGGTAAGTATCTTCTACTGAAGTCCTGGGTCAACCAAAGCCTTGTGAGTAAATTTGGTAGATGGAAACTGAAAGAAGCTTGTCATGTATGTGTATGTGAGTGTAGGTGTGTGTGTGTGTTTGTGTGTGTATGTGCATGTGTGTATGTGTATGCACATCTCTATGTATGGTAGCACCTCACCACTGCTTGACAACTGGTGTTGGTGTGTTTACATCCCCATAACTTAGCAGTTTGGCAAAAGAGACTGATAGAATAAGGCTTAAGAAAAAATTAAGTACTGGGGTTTCATTCATTTGACTAAAAATTCTTCAAATGGATGCCCCAGCATGGCCACAGTCTAATGACTGAAACAAGTAAAAGTTAAAGGATAAAAGATATCCTGAAGTACAAGCAAGACTGTGTGGTAAGAAATTAGTTTCTAACCACATGGCTCCAGGGTTTCTTGGACAGGTGTCTTCTTTTGTAGCCGCACTCCCAACCAAAACCTTGTCAGTCGACTGGGAAGACGGAAACTGAAAAAAGCCCACTGTGTATATACATGTGTGTGTGTGTTACCGTCTCCTTAACTTGACTTCATGTGATAGATTGTAAACGAGTGTCACTGTTATGCAAGTGGTGTCCTTTGTTTGCTATCTGCCATGGAAACATGTCTGGTTATGGAGAAATATTATCTTGAATGGGAACAAGTGAAGACTGGCAATCGGAAGGGCATCAGGCTGTAAAAAATATGCCTCAACAAATTCTGTCCAATCCATGACAACATGGAAAAATAGATGTTAGAATGAAGCTGATGATGGTAATGATGATGATGATTACAATGATAATTCCTATATTATTATCCCATTTATACATCAGTCTTCTCATTACTTAAAAGCAAAAGTCAAATTTAAACAAGATGTGATAATATTACTTACTCAAATTTTTGTCTTTCCATGATGCTAGGGAGCTTTTCTACGCCCCTCTCAAATTCTTCATATTCCTAGAAATGTTTACAAAGAAGGCATTTATTGTGACTTTATAACAAAAGTAATGGATTTCACACCTATAATTCCATTTTAATTTGCACATTGACTGTTCAATGAAACTGGACATTTGTTATTTTTATCTTTTAATCTAAGACTCATGAAAAGGGGAGAGGAAAATATTCTCAAGTGCAAATCTTGTCTCAGGTATGGCTGTGTAATAAGAAATTTGCTTCCAAACCACATGGTTCTGGGTTCAGTTCCTCTTTGTGACACCTCCAGCCCATCAGGAATCACCGCTAAGATGTTTAAAATATCTGGCAGTGTGGGAAATTGTTTAGTCACCTGTATTGTAAATAACATGGTTCATGAAGGAGTCATACCCAATGATTGGTGTAGCAGTACCATACTAAACTGTTACAAACGTAAAGGTGATGCTTTAGATAGAAATAATTACAGAGGTATCAAATTGTTGGATCAGGTGATGAAAGTTACAGAGAGACTTAGTCTAGATGAGATGCAGTTTGGTTTTGTACGAGGTAGAAGCACCACTGATGCTATATTTCTGGTAAGGTAACCTGTCCAAAGAAAAATCTCTGTAGCTGGCGTTTGTTGACATAGAGAAAGCTTTTGACAGGGTCCCCTGATCCCTTATCTGGTGTCAATGCGGAAACTAGGGATAGACAAGTCGTTGATGAGAGCCGCAGAAGCCTTGTACAGGGACACTATCAGCAAGGTGAGGGTGGGCAATGAGTACAGCAAAGAATTCAGCGTACAAGTAGGGGTTCACTAAGGATCAGTACTCCCCTCTTGTTCATCATAGTCATCCGGGCAATAACAGAGGAATTCAAGACACAAAGGTGCAGCAACATCAGAGGAAGGTTAACAGGGAGACTAATTTTGTATGTGAAAGGTGCACAGGTACAATAAATGCTAAAAATGCACAGAAAATAGACTCCATCAACTGCTTCCATTATCTAGGAGGCCAAGTTAGTAGTGGAGGTGGATGTTCCAAGAGCGTAGCTGTGAGAATAAGATTAGGCTGGGTAAAGTTCAGAGAGCTCCTACTCCTGCTGGCAACAAAGGGCCTCTCTCTCAGAGTGAAATGGAGATCGTTTGATGCCTGTGTGCAAACAGCTATGCTGCATGGCAGTGAAACATGGGCTGTGATAGCTGAGGACATGCGTAGGGTTGGCAGAAATGAAGCCAGTACACTTTGCTGGATGTGCAATGCCAGTGTGCATGTTCGACAGAGTGTAAGCATCTTGAGAGGAAACTGGCATAAGAGGAACTAGATGTGGTGTGCACAGAGAGACAACTGCATTGGTCATGTGATGTATATGTATAAGGGTAGCTGTGTAAAGAAGTACTGATCTCTAAATGTGGAGAGAACCTGCGGTAGAGGAAGACAGGGGACAAGGTGCTGAGGCATGATCTTCAAACTCTGAGCTTCACTAGTGACTGAAGCCTATGGCAATGTGCTGTGCTTGAGAGGACTCATCAAGCCATGTGAAATTGTAGTTGTCATCAATGCTGGTGTCATGTAACTGGCATGCAAAAAGCACCTTTTGAGTGTTGGGCCTCACAGGGGCAAAGTGGCTGACTGATGCTGGTGGCATGTGAAAAGTACCTAGTACACTCTCAGAGTGGTTGGCATTAGGAAGGGCATCCAGCCGTAGAAACAATGCCAAATCACACTGGGGTCTAGTGCAGCTTTTCAGCTTGTCAGCCCTGGTCAAACTGTCAAACCCATGCCAGCATGGACAATGGATGTTAGATGATGATGATGATGATATACATATATATATATAGTTTTAGGGAAAATAACCAAGTTTCAAGAACTCATCGAGGAAAATCCACTATCACATATAGAAAAATTAATAATCAGGAATTACGGAAAAATTTGGATAAGTACTGTTTTTTACTTTGCTAAAGATTTTCTACTATTTGAAAATATGTATTCTTGTTTTTTATATTATTCATTTGGTTCTTTATAGATTATTTTTAATAGATAACTTATTTAACACTAAATTATTTAGAAGTTATAGTTTCGTTTCAACATAATATTAGAACTTCGATTTGAATAGTGTTGATATATTTTCGATTATCTTTGATTAATAATTAATCTTTATAGTTTATAATATCGTTAAAGATTTTTTAAAATTAAAACTTTGTATATATATATAAAGTTTAATCTTTTATTCTTAATAATTTTTTCTTTCCTAATTTTTCCATTCATAATTTTTTCATTCATATTTTTATTATTACGTTTGTAGAAATAAATAATCTTGTATTTTTCTATTATTCAATTGATTTTTAATTACAATTAAATAAATGTCTTTAGCTTCAAATAGTATAGCTTTAACTATTACACCGGTTAAATATGTACTAATTTTATCTTCATTATTATTTTAAACTTAAACTTCGTTCAAATTGTATTTAAAACAATGATAATTTAAAACAATGATAATTTATGTAAGATGTTTTTTGTATATAATATACATGTTATTATAATGGATGAAGGGATGATTATTGAATGGTTATTATTTTGATGTTATGATATTTTTAATAATTTTTCTATCTTTATATAATAAGTATTTCATATTAATTCATTTGGTACTTATTGTTGGTTGAGATATATATAATTATTGTTCTACTTACGATCTGACGAGTAGCTATATTTTTGAATAGAATTTATTTTCGATAATTTCAATTGATTTTAATCGATTTAAATTTCTTTTCTATTTGAAAATTAGTTATGAAACACGTGTAATCTTTTTATTATATTTATCTTATGATATTTACTTTACTTTATATTATACTCATTTATTGTGCTTTTAATTATTAATTTTTCTATATGTGATAGTGGATTTTCATCGATGAGTTCTTGAAACTTGGTTATTTTCCCTAAAACTATATATTTTATATATATTTTATCTATAAAGCTCAATTCAATTTTAATTTTTTATAAATTGATTTTAATTGAGTTTTTACCTGTAATTTGGGATTTTGTCCCTAATATTATTATATATATATATATATATATATATATATATATATGTATATATATACATACATACAAATATATACACACACACACACATACAAATATACACATGTGTCTTTGTCTGTGATTGTGCCCCACCACTGTTTGACAACCAGTGTTGGTGTGTTTACATCCCTGTAACTTAGCAGTTTGGCAAAAGAGACCAATAGAACAAGTAAGTACTGAGGTTGATTCACTCAACTAAAGCTTTTTAAAGGAGGTGCCCCAGAGACATTGCAAAGCATTCCATCTGGTGTCTTTTTATTTTTGGCTTGTTTCAGTTATAGGAGTGTGGCCATTCTGGAGCACTGCCTTGGAGGGTTTAATCAAACAAATTGACCCCAGAACTTCAGCCACCAATAGAGTGACCAGGACTTGGGCTGGTGATTCATTCACTGAGCATGAATAGATGAAAATATACTGGTATATGAGGCCAGAGCATAGAGAGCTAGAACAAATACTGCAAGACATTTTAGACAACACTCTAATAACCAGTCAATTTGCTATCTTATACAATATATAAATATATAAAATTCAACTAACCTCGTTGTATGCAAAATAACTTTTCGCAAGTTCTCTGCAAAGGAAAATAAAAATAATAATAATAAAAATAATAATAATAATAATAATAATAATAATAATGGTTTCAAATTTTGCTGCAAGGGCAGGAACTTTGGGATAGGGGATGAATCAATTACATTGACCCCAGTGTTCAACTGGTATTTATTCTATTGACCCTGAAAGAATGAAAGGTCAAGTCAACTTTGGTGGAATTTGAACACAGAATGCAGTGACAGGCAAAATACCGCTAAGCATTTCGTCCGACATGCTAAGTAGTAATAATAATAATAATAATAAGGAACTGAAAATTATTCAAGAATGATCCCTGGCTTCCCATCCCTGCAGGAAGTGCAAAAGATTGTCTTAACTGCTACATCACATGTATTGGGAAGAGCATTGTCACTGTGAATTTTCTTTCCCTTTTTTCCCCTTTATTTTTTTGTTTACTTTTTGTTTTCCTTTTTCTCTTCATCTTTCTTCCTCTTTCTCTCTTTCACATGGCTTTGTAAATGAACAATCCAGTGTATCTATTTTAATGGCCTACCAATGTATACAGTGATTTCCTCTGCTCTAGGTGTTAGGAAGACACTTGGCAAGAAATGGAAACAAAATTGAAAGAAGACGATAATGAAAATAATAATAATAATTTCTTTATTGACCACAAGGGACAAGTGCGATTGAACACAAAAATTGAGTGAACAATAAAATAGCAATGATAAATAACAAGAAAATTCTAACAACTAAATTCTACAATAAGAAGGAGTTTCTTACAGGAACCTCACAAATCCTGATTGTCCTAACCACCAGGTGCACATGTTACTGTGGATCTGTGTAGTTCTGTAGAGTGTTAGAGTAATGAAGAATGAGGCCAGACTGGAGTTTATATTCTGGTGGTCCTTGTGGTGTAAATGGACACCATACAGATTAAAGAACCAAAGCTACATGGAAATCA
This sequence comes from Octopus bimaculoides, assembly GCF_046866305.1. NCBI lineage: Eukaryota > Metazoa > Mollusca > Cephalopoda > Octopoda > Octopodidae > Octopus > Octopus bimaculoides. The sequence goes on along the minus strand of NC_142932.1, from coordinate 125,612,258 downwards.
TAACCTTCATACAAGAGGATCACACCCACCATAGGTCTGACATGTAGAATAACACTTGGTACACTCTATTGCTCATCTCCATTTTGTGCAGTGTTTCACATGTCACATTGGCACAGCAATTTTTCTTCTTCTTAAACAAATATTGTTATCAAACAACCACCACAGATAATCTTGAAGCAGATGGAGTACATAAGTCTTAGTTGTAGTTGCTGATGTTTTGTCCCAAGCACAGCTCTAATCCAGCACACCTATAATCAAAAATGTTGTAGCCATGATGAATTTGTCGCTTTTTGAAACAGTACATTTGGCATTACATTATGCAATGTGTCCTTCCTGCTTTAAAATGATAGGATATGATTTCAATGAAATTTAGCTCTTTTTTCTGGCAGCTGGAGCAACCTATAGAGACTTCATTTTGGACATCTGGGTTGAATTTATTCTTCCTGTAATGCAGTAAGTTATGAATATGTAGAGATTCTTTCATTGCCAAAGATGATAGTGTAGTGACGCTTAAATAGCAGACGACTGTTATTGTTCACTTTCCGGAAAGCTTATCCCCGCATGCGCAGGGACTAGTTCCGGAAGGCACACAGGAAGAGTCTCATGCGCATGCGTAGAGTTCGACATCCAAAACGTTCCCGCTCTTTTCATTCTCTTGCTTCACTGATCTTCGTTGCGTCGAGACGTCCCACAGAACTCTCTCTCGACTCAGCACCAGAGCAACTCAAATAACCACAAAAACTGCATTGAGGGCGGCTCAGAAACCGAATTCCCTCCAAGCGTGAGCCGAATTCCACTGTAAATAAATATTGTTGTGTTGTTCAGAATCTGCATTCCGTTGTTTCTTCTAGAAATTTAATGTACGGAAGCAGGTATACACCTAATGGTGTATAACCACTTTCCTACAATAGTATCCGTCTTTTGTCCTTTCAATCTTATCTCATAGACAAACACTTTTGCAAAACTAGCTCACCTTTACAAGTAAAAGAAGGTGATGGTGTGATCTTCAATATGGACTCACATTATAGACAGATTGTCCTAAGCAGCATAACAGTTGTTGAATGAGCATTACTGACATCCAGAGTAGCAGGCATTTCAAGAAGGCTCAAACATTCAACACATGTATGCAGAATGGTTTTATTTCTCTCTCTATCTTATTGTAATTATTATGGCCAGGTTCCAACCCAAGCTGCAGCAACAAAGTCCATCCTGCACACTTGTCAGTCCATCATCGTTGCCTCTAGGTCCTGGATATGTTTCAAGCCGGTATCTGCAATCAAGTTGTCAATGTAAGTGTGTGATGACGTTTTCCTCTTCTTACATCATGATGAAGTGGGTTCCACACACTAATTTAGATGCTTCCAGTTCAGCATGTTGCGTGCAGTGACCAGACAGTTGCAGCTGTCTTTGCTTGATCTCCTTGCAAACTTTTAGCAAGTCTCCATAAAGGCATTTCTTTGTCATACGTTGCTGCCATTTCAGACTTAGGGCCATTTGTAGTATCCTTGTGTAGCACCCATTTAGCCAATTTGACAATTTCTTTGTCAGCATCCATGTTTCACTGCAATATAAAAGCACTGATTCAACAGTTGCAATGAACAGCTTGATTTTGGCAGACCCTCTTTAGTTTGCAACAGGCTGTCCATGCTTGTGCCTTCCTGATCCTGATGTCTGCATCTTGGATAATCCAAGTTGATGGTACTTCTCCGTTTGTAGAGTATATCTCAACCAGCCATTGTCCCACCTTGATAGCACAGGGGAGCCTAGGATTTTTGGAAATTGTTCACAGTCCCCAAGAGAGAAGTTTTCTGGGATACAGCTGCTAGTTCACTCTCATTAGTACTCAGAGCTTTTTCAAGAATGTCTTTCCTACTACTATTCCTCTATAAATAACATGGAAATTTCACGAAGTGCATAGCCCAACTAGGAGAGGTCTATGGGTGATGGGCTACATTCCAGATGCCAGATGCCCATAGGTCTCCATTTGATCCAGAACAGCAGTTCTGATAAACAATTGAGCTGTGTGAAGACATACTTCACAGAAAGCGCCAGACCATCTCTGTAGGTGCTGCAAGATCCAGTCACAGTATACTGAAACCTTAGCATGGAAGGTGATGGCAGCAGATCGACTGCCTGACCTGTAGAAAAACATCCCAAGAAACAAAGGAATGTCATGTGAGAACTGTGCAGTAAGGTATTTTGCTGCATGTCATTTACTAGGGAACCAGTATTAGAGAACGAACGAAAGAATATTTAAAATTACAGTTCTATAAATTCCTGAAATTCTCATTCAAGTCAATCAACTGAGTTAGTTCTGTGTTGCTCTGTACATTGGTCATTCCTTGGATGGTTCCAGCAACATATCAGTTTTTCTATAAAAAGAGGTTAGTAACCCTTTTCTTCAACTTTTAACCACCACTGCTGCTACCACCACCTGTCTGTTCCAGTCTGTTTTGGCTTGGTTTCTACAGCTGGACACCCCTCCTAATGCCAATGACTCCACAGAGTGTACCAGGTGCCTTTTATGTGTCACCAGCACTGGTCATGCCTATGATTTCATTTAGTATGATGTAACTTCTCAAGCACAGCAAATTGCCAAAAGTCACAATCATTTGACACTGTCTCTGTGAAACTCAACAACCAAAGATCATATTTCACCACCTCATCCCATGTCTTCCTGGGTCTACCTCTTCCACAGTTAGTGAACTGTGCTTATTTATGCATCTGTCCTCATTCATATGCAACACATAGCAATACCAGTGCAGTCTTCTCTCTTGCACACTACATCTGATGCCTCCTATACCCAATTTTTCTCTCAAGACACTCACACTCTGACATTATCCATTCAGCAGAGCATGCTAGTTTCATTTCTTTCAAGCCTTTGCAAATCCTCTGCAATCACAGCCCGTTTCACTGCCATGTAGCATGGCTGTTCACACACAGGCATCATACAATCTGCCATTCACTCTGAGGGGAGAGACCCTTTGTTATCAACAAAGGCAGAAGTTCTCTCAACTTCACCCAACCCATTCTTATTCTAGCAGCTATGCTCTCAGAGCATCCTCCTCCTCCACTGCTGACTTGGTTATCGAGGTAACAGAAGCTATCTACTACTTCTAAATACATCCTCGGAAAGTTAATGAAGTCAATTCTTTGTACATTCCTAGTGTTTATTGTGTCTACACATCTGCAACACACAGAGACTACTTTCTCTATTAACCTTCCTCCGATACAGCTACATTTCTTATGTATCCATGCTTGCACTGGGTACATGTTATGGAGCTTCTACCTACACTTTTTCTGCATATTGAGCAAGGCCATCTCCTTGAAGGGCTTGTGATTTGTCTGTTCAATTTACTAAGACTTTGGTCTTAGCAAAATTACCTCTAAGGCCCTTATCTTCCAGATCTGGCTTCCACAGCTGGAATTTTTCTCTAGTTCTGATAGTAATTCAACTATAAGAACAAGGTCATTAGCATAGAAGAGCTCCCAAGGGCAGCCCATCTTAAGTTCTTCTGTTATGGCCTGGAGGACTATAATGATCAAGAAGTGAGTTGAGAACTGATCCCTGGTGAACTCCTACCTGTACACTGAATTCATAGCTAAGGACGGTGGACATTAAATGATGATGATGACTCATTGCCAAATTTCCTGTTACTGGCAGCATCCTTGTACGACTCACCAACCACTCATCAATTCCTAGCTTCCACATTAACCATCAGATAAGGGAGCAGGGAACACTGTCAAAGTCTTTCTCCATGTCAACAAGAGTCAGGTACAGAATTTTACCAGAAATATAGCATCAGTAGTGCTCCTCCCTGGCACAAAACCAAACTGTATCTCATTTAGACTCACTTCCGAGTTAGTTTAGCTATGATATTCTCTGTAACTTACATTGCCTGGTCTAACAATTTGAAAGTTCTGAAATTATTTCTGTCTAAGGCATCACCGTTACCATTGTAGCAGTTGATTGTCATGCTGTTACAGCAACTATTGAGTATGACTCCCCCATGGACAACCTGATTAACTAGACAGGTGACTAGACCATTTCCCACTTTGCCAGATATATTAAGCATCTCAGTGGTGACACCTGATGAGCCAGGGGCTTTCCTTGTCTTCATATCCTTCATAGCTTTATCTACCAAGCTGCTATCTATTTGGATAGCTGCTCTCATTTTTATCAATTTTAATAGTGACATTTCCAAGCCTTCAAATTCATAAAACCCAGCTTTCAAATTAAAATTGGTGGAGTTCCTCCAACATTTCATGTAAATTTGAATTTCAGTATAATTTAAAACATTATTCAATTCAATTTTTTCTTTTTATCCCACTTGACCATTTCAATCTGTGAAAATATCTTATTTTAACATTTTAAATTTCAAATGCAAAGAAACTGTGAAGTAAAATTGAGCTTGGACTGAAAATTTCTTCCTTTATCTCTGTATGCACTTGGGCCTTATATCTTTAATCTTGTAGTTAAATATAAATATTAAAAAAAATGTAATAAAAACTAGATGAACAGGATTCTGCATATCTGCTTATGTCATCATATTCATGGATTGTAGTCTTGCATCGAATTACAAATAAAATTCAAATTAAAGATGTCATAAAATTACTTACGTGATCTGTGAACTTCGAATAATTTCTGGCAAGCTTTGAATTTTGCTCTCCAAGAAGCAATATTCCTAGAAATGTTCACAAATAAAGAATTTGTAGTGACAGCCTCATAAAATTGAGAACATTATATCTATAGTTTTTAGCTGGCATATGACTCGTCTATGAAACTAAACATTATCTGACTTAGAGAAACACTTCTGTTGTTTTGTTTCTTGATGTCCACAGTAGCATCAAGTGTGGCATACTTTTATTCTTTTACTTGTTTCAGTCATCTGACTGTGGCCATGCTGAAGCACCGCCTTAAAGCGATTTTTAGTAAAAGAAATCGACCCCAGGACTTATTGGTCTCTTTTCCTGAACTGCTAAGTTATGGGGACATAGACACACCAGCATCGGTTATCAAGCAATGGCCGGGCAAAAAACACAGGCATAGTGCTGCCTGACTGGTCCCGTGCTAGTGGCATGTAAAAAGCACCACTTGAGCATGGTTATTGCCAGTGCTGCCTGACTGGCTCCTGTGCCAGTGGCAAGTAAAAAGCACCATTCAAGTGTGGTCGATGCCAGTACCATTTGACTGACCCTCGTGCCAGTGGCACATAAAAAGCACCCACTACACTCTCAGAGTGGTTTGTGTTAGGAAGGGCATCCAGCTGTAGAAACCTTGCCAGATCAGATTGGAGCCTGGTACAGCCATCTGACTTGCCAGTCCTCAGTCAAACTGTCCAACCCATGCCAGTATGGAAAAGGGACGTTAAATGACGATGACGACAACGATTATGATGATGATGATGATAATAATATATATATATATATACACATATATCTGTAATATAATATGTGACAGTCATTCGGTTGCCATAATAAAACTCTGAGTTTTGGATGTTGGGACAGAAATCTGCTCCGGCATCTCGTCAGTTATTAAGAGAAACAAAAATGCTATGATTTTCATAGCATTTTTGCTTGTCATGCCATGCAATGGGACTGAACCCAGAACCATGTGATTGAGAAGCAAGCATCTTACCACACAACCACGCCTGCGCCTATGATGTATGATTCAAAACAAGACTGGGAAGGAATATAAAAATAATTCCAGAACATATTATTTCAAACAACTCTATGGCTTACTAAAACTGACACAATGATTTCTAATACAGCTATGTAATCACAAACATTGTAGGTGTGACATAATCTACATATTTGTCCCTAGTATCTCACTTGTATTTATTCTATGAACCTTGGGAGGATGAAAGGCAAAAGGATGCCTGTGGCTTTGAAAGAAGACTTCGATGGGTTGTAACAAACTACTGTAAGGATATGTATCAAGAATTGTTCTGATTTTGTTACCCACTTCCTAAAAAGGAGCCTCAGACCAGTCACTTGCTTTATTAGAAGTGACAGCAAAATCTCCTCAAAATTTCCTCGAGAATAAAAAAAAAGAATGTTGGATGTATTGAAATTTGTAGCATCTAGATTAGTGGTTTCGGTGGAAATAAGGATACAGAATGGTTACAGCTTCAACAATACTGAGCCTAAGGTCAATATTAGAACTGACCTGGAAGTAAACAATAAACAAAACCAGAAAATTGAATACAAATCCAATACAAGAAACAAAGGCTTTCTCCTTCATTAGTTTCAATATCAAAGCTGTAGTGAGTACTGCTACCAACACATCTTCTACAACTTTACTTGTGTTATCAAGCTTCAATAAATGGAATGCTACACTGAACTCACTGGCATTTCAATTCAGAAATTGTAAACATTAAACTAGTATATCAAAATCTTGTAGACCATCAAGTCTCTTCCTCTTAATGCTGCACCAAATTACCAATATTCAAAAGAGGTGTAGAATTCCAAGACAACGTAGGGAAGCAAAATATGTTTGGCAAATGAAATAAATCTAATCTCTAGTCCCTAACAGAGAAGGACCCTCACAGAAGGCAGCATATAATCATTCCATTTGCTTAATTATAGCAACCAAATTGTCATCAACTATCATCTTTCAAATGGCATCAGCTTATATGAAGTTCTTCAATTTCAGACAATGATCCAAAAGAAAGACAATACTTTTATGATTTTTTTATAAGTTTGTTAGATGAGGCAAGTTAGTTTCCATGGCATTTTGGTAGCCCTGCCTCAGACTTGTAAGAATTTCAGTGTAGGATGTTTAACCTGAATAACTGAAGGTAAACAATAATCGGTGGAGAGGAAATACTGATTTGGTCCAAATGCATGAAAGTGAGGGAATTCTCAGTAAAGTCACCCAGGAACCAATCTTTTAAATATTTTGGTTTAAAACAAGAGAAATCTCAGTCATGACATCTCTAGTTAAAAGCATGCCAGAAAGAACAGGTGACTTAGATGAAACTGCACCTTGTTACCTAATGTGATGCCACAGGTAGGCTAATGATATTGTTTACCTTATTTCTTAAATGAATTCTTAAGTCTTTAGAAAAACCTTCAGAGATGACAGAATGTCGAAGGTTTTTGCAGGTTTATTGTTAACCATTTAACAGATTATCCAGTCAAATGCAATGCTTAATTATCTATATTGTTTTGAATTAATCATGCATTATCTCATATATTTGAGACCTTCAATGGTATGACAGTACATTTTTAAAATGACATTGTAGGTTAGGTGTAAAAGGTAACAGGTCATTGGTTTTGAACATAAGACAGGTAGGATATTTGGGCTGGATATAGCCAGTTTAAATGCTATGCTAAAGGGTTAAACATGTATTTGTAGGAACTTTTACGAGCATTAGGGAATTAAAAGCATTAAATTTTATTACAAATGAGAGCACACACAACAGTCAGGTAAGAAGTTAGTTTCCAAACCAGATGGTTCTGGGCTCAGACCCAATATGTGACACATTCTACTATAGCCTGGGGCCAACCAAAGCCTTGTTAATTGTGGCATGTAGAAACTGAAAGAAGCCCATTATATACGCATGTGTATGTGTGTGTGTCTATGTCTGCGCTTGAAAAGCAGTGTTGGTGTGTTTACATCCTTGTAACTTAGCAGTTTGGCAAAACAGACCGATACAATGAGTAACAAAAAAATTACTCATGTGAATTCATTCAACTAAAAATTCTCCAGGGCGGTGTCCCAGCATTGTTGCAATCTAATGAGTGAAGCAAGTAAATGATAAAAGAGAAAGGTGCATTGAAGGGCTCTGCCTGCATGAAATGGAACAAAAGAGAGATAAAAACCTCTGGGGTTAAGATGCTGGTATGTTTCAGTTCATATTACTAAAGTATCTATAACATTATTTCTACAGCAACACAGACAGAAGCAAAGTAGAGAGAAATACTTTGCCTCACCAAAGAAAAACAAATACAGACTAAATACCTGGCTGGTTTTGATCCCATGACCCAATAGTTTATTCCTACAACCATAGCATTTCTGCAGGTGTATCTATTTCAGCAGTTTATAATTAAATAATACCAGATTTAATAACAAATTAGTTATTTTAAGAATTTTAGTAATTGTTTAGCCCCAGGCCAGTCCTGATCCAGTAGACCTATTATCCCAAAAGAACGTTTCTTATGACTAAACCCAAAAAGGACACTTTTGCAGGACCTCCATCAATGGTAGGAAAAGGTGAGGATGAAACCATCACTTGTTTGGTATCATCAGACCATTTATCTCAAGTGAATGCTTACTACAGAAGGAATTCCACTGAACGCATCAAAAGTACAGCTGATGGTATTAGAATGGAGTAGGGATCAAATCTAACACCAAAGAACAAGTAAAGTTTATGCAAGAGAGCTTTCTAAGAGCTTGCTGCTACCAAATTTCATACACGACATTTGGCTTGACCCCACCAGATTAGGGGTTGAATATTGAGATTGAAGCTGGAATCACATACTTGCTAAGTAAACTTTTTAATGCATATCAATGCTTGTGCCTGCTTTGTGGGTGTGAAAGTGGATGGCTGTATTTTAAATGGAAGTGGCCATGGATGGCTGGCAAAGATATTCAATTTGAAACTATATGGTTCCTGATTCAATCCCAATGCACAGCACCTTGGGCAAGTGTGTTCTACCACAGTAATTATTTGACCAATTTCTTGTGAATAAAATTTGGTAGATGGAAACTGTGTAGAAGACCAGCTGTTGCATCTACATTGAAGCCTCCCTCTGTCTACAGCACAATGTTATCTAAGGAAAAGACAAAGGCCAATACAGTTTCACAGTATGGCTGTGAGAAGGGAAAGGGCAGGATGAGATATCACAAGGCATCCAATCAAGTGTTTTAACAATCCTAGACTGCTATTATTATTATTACCAAATTCAAAAAGGGAAAGGTACAATTAACTGCATTGATATTTGAACTCAGAATGTAGACAACCAAGACAAATATCGCAAAGCCTTCTACCAGATGCCTGAATCTCTCCACCAACATATTGGATTGTAAATAAATCATATCAACTAACCTCACGCTCTTTAAAGAGACTCGCTGCATATCTTCTGCAAAAGAAACAAACATATTTTCATCACACCATCACAATCATCATCATTATTTCTACATCAATGCACAAACGGAACCATTACAGAACTGTTATTTTGTGTTTGTACATTTTATTATTTTAATCTAAATCTACAATACATTTGAACAGGTTCAATCTCTGATTATCACCAGGCATCATATTTGTGGATGTCTGTAGAGTATCAAACTGGAATGTATTTAGTGTACTAAGATTTCTCTGTCAGCAAAAGCAGCCATGGTGAGTGAACGTCAGTTTTAGGTATGTTTTAACTGGCTTTTTAACAAGAGCATGACTCTTGCTAATAGGTAAAGCATCTTGGTTTTCCAAAAGGAACAAATGAATAAATGATATCACAAAGTATTATAAATGCTTCAAATTTTCATTAATTAAGCTTGAAACTCATGTTCATTCATTCAAATTAAGCTTCTATAAATTACTCTAGAGAAAGACTTTTGTCATTGAATAACAAGCGATTCTTCCTTATCTCCATTCTATACTGCACACTGGCCAGTCCTTGGTCAGTTTTGGTAGCATCTCAGGCATTTTAAGAAGAGGTTGCAAGCCCTTTGATTTAACCCTTCCCCAATTATAGAGACAGAGACACTGTGGATGTGTCCTAAGATATTTTACACAGCACAATGACACTAAAGCAAAGAAGTTAAGAAAGTTCAATTCATTTCTGTTGTTCTTGACTAAAGTTCATTATTTCAATGTGAACTGGAGAAAGAAATGATTCTGAATTGAAAATCCCACTCCCTTATTCTGTTTCTCCCCTGTCTCTGTTCTGTGGGTGTATGGAATAGGCTTGAGCCTTTTGTCCTGCAGTTAAGTACATACAAACAAAAATAGTGTATTAAAAGTTGCATAACCAGGACTTACTGAAGTTGAAATAATGAACATATAGATTCCATGTTGTCTCATATAAACAATGTCATGGCTTCTCTTACTATTTCCTACATTTATATTTCCTTGTTACAAATATAGGGTAAAGGATTATTAATTTATTAATAAATTAATAATTAATAATTTTTATCAAGTAGTTCAGTATGTAAAAACCATTATCGGTAAAGAAATTATTTAAAAATTTCTTTTAAATTTATAAACATAATTAAGAGATCAGCAACAGTTGCTTCACCACATACCGAAATTTAGAAAAGTGCTAAAACTCCAACAGATAGCAATACTTGTAACTCACAAAGGCAAAACAAGACGAAAAACAACGAAACTAACCAGTCTTAGTTAATCATAGACGTGTTTCTGAATCAGAATAGTAAAAACCTACATTTCTGAATTTCGGTATGTGGTGAAGCAACTGTTGCTGATCCCTTAATTATGTTTATATTTCCTTATATCGTTATCATATTTATACATCAAGATCTCCTCATAATTCAAAGTCAAAATCAAACTTAAGCAGAATGTTATATATTCACTTACTTGGCTTGTCTGCGTCCGAAAGTTTCTGGATATTCGTTCACTTCCTTCACAAAATCTTCATATTCCTAGAAAAGATTACAATAAAAGCATTTGTTTTGACTTTATAATAAAAACACTGATTTGATATTAATAATTCTCTTTTGAACTGGTTACAACTCTTCAATGAAACAAAACATTACCTGACTCACAGAAACACTTTTAAAAAAAAGCTTATCCTTTTCTCTATACATTCTAACTTCCAGTAAAGAGCTGAAATCATTGACTGATGGGGGATATTACCTAACTTGAGAAGTGATGCAGTAAAGGGACGTAACATAATACTACAAGGCATTTAATTTTGCACTGTCAACTGATTTTGATATTCCCTTCTAAAAAGAAGACTCTATGCAGTCACTAAAAGATAGCAGCAAATATCTCCCTTAAATCTAGCAAAAAACTAAAAGGTGTGGCTGTGTGGTAAGTCTGTTAGTTTATATTTGAAAGGAGGAATGGATACTTCTCCTACCAACCACAAACGCTACCTCTACCAATCAACTGAAATATTATTTGTTGTCTTATCAGACATGAAAAGATGGAAAGCTATGTAGACCTCAGCATGATTTTGGATTCAGAAATTCAAGAAAGGTGTTATGCTGTCATCTGATCTGCTCAGCTACATCTTCATCAACTATCATCATCATCATCAGCATCATTCAACGTCTGTTTTCCATGCTGGTATGCATTCGACAGTCTGAGAGGAGCCGACCAGGCTCCATTTCTCTATTTTTGAATGGTTTCAAGAGCTGGATGCAATTCCTAATGCCAACCACTTTACAGAGTGCACTGGATGCTTTTAAGCATAACCAGCATGGATGTGTATACGTGGCACTAGACTGGGTGGATTTTATGTGGTACTCACACCCATGAGCCTCCAAGATTATGAATGCTCAGCTAGAGAAGGATGCAGTGAGCATGCCTGTATGCAAGGACAACCCCACCTCTGCTTAGCTTGACATGTCTTGTCAAGCACAGCAAGCCACCAGGAGCCCTAGTCCCTGTCACCCCCTCTGTGAGACCCAACTTCTGAAGATCCTCTCTCACCACTTCATCCCACATCCTCCTGGGTCTACCCCTTCTACTTTAAAAGTTTTTAAATAAGTTTTTCAGTAGGGACAGATTAGTTTCCATTTTCATTTGGTAAAGCTGTTTGTTACTTAAGCTCAACATCTGAAGAAAAAAACAAATGGATGGAGAGGAAACTGTTGATTTGGTCCAAATGCATGAAGGTGAGAGAATTCATGCTAAAGGCACCCAAGAAGCAGATGGTGGTGTTAAACTGGGTGGCATGTAAACCCTGTACCCAGTTTCCTGATAAAGCAAAGGAGTTTGATGAAAACCAAACAGCTGGTCATCTTATGTCCATATGAATGAAAATAACGACCTGTAGATTGGAAATCATCATCTTCATCATAGTTTTAATATTCACATTTTATAGCTTTCGTGGGTTTGGCAGAATTCATTCATGTAGATGTTTTTTACAGTGTAAGGACTTAATGTGTTTCTTTGGATTTAGACTCCCAGGGAAAGACAATTGGAGCTAAACAACAATAACTGTAATAGTAACAACAATAACCACAAAAACCACAGTCAATGCTGCTGCTGCTACTGGTGCTACCCCCACTATTTTAGGTAAGGAAGAACTCCAGTAATTCACTTTCAAAATCAACAAATACTAAATCTAAAAACGACCGTTAAAAGGCTTTGGCTTTTTGTCATAAAACAGATGAAGGATAACAAGTCTGTGGATAGGATGCTTGTCTGTTTCAACTCACATTAACAGAGGATCTACTAACTTATTTCCAGTAGCTACACAAACTCAATATGCTGCCTCGTATAGAATAAATAAATAGTGAGAACTAACCTTGTGACCTTCAAAATGTTTTTTGGCTAGAGATCTGCAAAAGAAAGAAAAGAACACATATAATGACTATCATCATCAACATCATGATCATCATCATTTTTATGTCTCTAGACAAAGAAAAACATCATAAGATGATAACTTTTTGTACAACTTCATCTTGAGACATGAATTCTCTTTTAATATTGGAATCTACATTTGGACTTCATTTCAGTTGGTACTTATTTTATCAACCCTGAAAAGAAGGAAAGCAAAAGTGACCTTGGTGAGATATAAACTCAGAATGTGAAGATGGACAAAATGCCACTAAGCACTTTGCCTGGCATAGCAACAATTCTGCAAGCTCACCACCATAGCAAACACAGAAATATCGATCTGATGTTACTACTGGCCTTACTAATTGCATTATTGGTAAGACATATATGTCCTGATTCTTTGACAGCCAAAGAAACACAGAAATACAGAACACATGTTACTGTGGACCTGCTTACTTCAGTAGAGTGTTTAAGTACTCAATAATGAGGCCAGACTGGAGTTTATATTCTGGTGGTCCTTGTGGTCTAAATGGACACCATACAGATTAAAGAACCAGAGCTTCATGGAAGTCATAACCTTCATGAAAGAGGATCATACCCTCAACAGGTCTGAGGTGTAGAATTCCATTTAGGGCATTTGCTTGCTTATTTCCATATGCATAACAATTTGTCTCTTTGTTAAATTCCTCTCTCTCAAAAGAAGAGCATTCTTTGAGCTGGAAGAGAATAGATTAAGGATCTTCTCAATCTAATCGGGATAAGATTTTGTGGTTGACATGAGATGCATCTTGGGCCAAAAACTAACCTCACAGAGGCTGAAGTCATATAGGTGATTAAAGCACTCAAATGTCACAAGACAGATGAAGTGGATGAAATTTCACCTGAGATGTTAAGAAAATTAAAAAGAGAAGGTATTCTCTGATTGATTTGTGTATAGCATGGACTTCTGAAAGGACACCAAAACAATGGCAGTCTGGGGTGATGATCCCAATTTTGAAAAAGGGAGGGAAAACTGAAGGAAACAAATGTTTGGACTAGGAATTCCTTGCTTTGTATATATGTTATCCCTCATGCTGAACCTCAATCTAGGTTATGGGGATGTAAACACACCAACATAAACACACACACATAAATATATACATATTTACATCTGACAGGCTTCTTTTAGTTTCCGTTTACAAAATTCACTCGCAAGGCTTTGGTTTGTCCAAAGCCATTGTAGAGGACGCTAGTAAGGTGCCACACAGCAGGACTGAACCAGAAACATGTTGTTGGGAAGCAAGCTTCTTACCACACAACCACGCCTGTGCAGTCAAGTAAAAAAAAAAAAGAGATAGAGGTAGAGGGTATACAGAGGGTGGGGCTACTGGACAGCAATGATGTGAGGAAACAGGGCTCTGAAGACAGGATTGGGAGTGAGAGGTAAGCATAGTGCATCATCATCATCATCATTTAACATCTGCCTTCTATGCTGGTATGGGTAGAACAGTTCGACAGGAACCAATCAGGCAGAAGCCTGTACCAGACTTCTGTGACTGTCTTAGCAGGATTTTTACAGCTGGATGCACTTCCTAACACTAACCAATCAGCAAAGTGAACTTAGTGCATTTTATGTGGCCAAGCAGAGGTGAGGTTAGTTTTGGCTAGGATACCCTTCCAAATGCCAAGAACTTTACAGTATGGAGTGGATGATTTTTAAGTGGCACCTGCACTGACAGGGTCACCAAGTACTTTGCATTGGAGGAGGTGATCTTGTGTCAGATTATGAAGGTTATTATAGTGAGACAGAGATAGGCACAGGATTCTTGCTGTAAAGGAGGTACAAGTTTACCAAGGCAGGGGGAGAGAGAGAGAGAGGATCAGAAATGAAGATAGAAAGAGGTGTGCCGCTGCAAGGGAGATATATGGTTACCAAACCTAAGGGAAGTGCAGGAAAAAGAGAGAGAGAGTGAGTAACAGCAGGAAAGAGAAGGTGATAAAGTGCCAGGCATACTCACAAGGGATAGGGATCATAATATAAATGGGTTAGTCAAGTAGAAGCGGAGAGAGATAGAGATGGTGGCAAGTGCCAGGGCATACCTTTGAGGTTCAAAGGTCATAATATAAGTGGCAAGATATCACTAAAGAAGCATGTTTAAAGAGTGGAAAAGGAGAAGTGAGAGGTGAAAACCTGGGTATATATAGAGTGTGGAGGAGAGACCAGATAGCAATGATACAGAGAAACAGGACCATGAGGACAGAGTTGGGGAATGAGAGGTAGGCATAGTGCATGAAGGAGGAAATGTGAGGAAGAGAAGAAAGGTAGATTGACTTGTTAAAGTAGGGTGTGAGAAATGTTTTCTTGTTACACAGTGCTTCAAGATCTCAGTTTTGTAGACATGAGTAGGTCTTCTCAAGAACATCACATCACCAAACATTTCGGTCCATTGTCATTTCTTCTGTGAAGCCCAACATTCTCAGATCCATCCTTACCCCTTCATCCCATGTCTTCCTGGGTCTTCCTACTCTGCAGGTACCATCCGTTCAGTAACTAACACTTCCTTATGCAGCTGTCCTCATTTACACGCATCACATGCCCAGACCAATTTAGTCTTCTCTCTTTTATGATACATTTCATTCTACTTATCCCCAACATTTCTCTCAATATATTTGCACATTGTTGTGCATGCACACTGATGTTGCACATCCACAAAAGCATAACACCTTCATTTCTCTCCAGTCTACGCATGTCTTTTGCATTCTGAGCTCGTGTCTCAATAACATGGTGTATAACCATTCACACACAAGCATCATACAACCTACCTTTCACTCTGAGAGAGAGACCTTTTATTGTGAAAACAGGTAATAGCTCTCTCAATTTTCTCCATCCTATTCTTATTGTAGAATAGTTTCAAATCCTGGCACAAGGCCAGCGACTTCAGGAGAGAGCTAAGTCAATTACATTGCCCCCAACTGCTCAGTTTTTACTTATTCTATCAAACGTGAAAGGATGAAAGTTAAAGTCAACCTCAACAGAATTTGAACTCAGAATGTAGAGATGGACAAAATGCCACTAAGCAATATGCCTGTTGGGCTAACAATTCTGTCAGCACACCACCTTATATACATACATACATATATATATATATATATATATATATATATATATGTGTGTGTGTGTGTGTGTGTGTGTGTGCATGTGTGTATGTATGCATGCATATATATATATCATTATATTGTGACCACAGTTATACATTACAATCTCCTCATTTCAATAAAGTAAAAATCCAATTTAAACAAAATGTAATAAAGATATTTACTTAGCCCTGTTTTTGTCAACATCTCCACTGTCCAGATCATTCAAGAAATCTCCGTAATTCTATAAATATTCAAAATGAAAGCATATGTTTAGACTTTATAATAAAATTAATGATCTAACATCAGTAGTTCTATTTTACCATGTAATTGACTCTCCAATCAAACTGGATATTGCCTGACTTCCTGAAGCAATTGGTTGTTTTGCTTCTCTACATCCACAGCAACATCAAATTTCAGATGTTTGATTCAAAAACAGACGGAAACATTGGAATAATTCCAGAACAATTCTTTCAACCAACTTTGTACTGTAGGAAAATTAAAGTAATAATTTCTAAACAAAGCACAAGATCACACATTTTGTAGGAGTCTAGTTATTTGGCCACAGAACTCAACTAATAAAGGAATGTGGTTTACTACTTAGGGTTTTAACTTAATTGACCTGCAATTCAGCCTTTCACATTGAAAGCACCAATACCCAGCCCAAGTATTCTACCTGTTTTATATTCACACCAATCACATCTGACTTCTCACACCTATCCTACAATTTCATTCTAAAAATAAATAATGACACCATTAAAGCCTTAAAGCTACAAGATAATGCATAATTAATTCAAAGCAATATGAATAAATAAGCATTACATTTGACAGAGGAATCTGAATGTTTAAAGAGTTAAACAACAATAACAAAAATAGGAAAATTAAATAGAAGTCCAATACAAGAAACAAAGGCTTTCTCCTTCATTAGTTTCAATATCAAAGCTGTAGTGGGTACTTCTACCAACACAACTTCTACAACTTTTTGTTGTGTTATCAAGCTTCAATAAATGGAATGCTACACTGAACTCACTGGCATTTCAATTCAGAAATTGTAAACATTAACCCTTTAGCATTCAAACCGGCCATATCCGGCCTAAATATTTTACCTCTTTTATGTTCAAAACCAGTCAGATCCAGTCTCTTTCACCTATCCTACAATATCATTCCCAATGTAAAGAGTCACATCACAGAAATCTCACAGCTATGAGAGAATGCACGATTAATTCAATACAATGTGAATAGATAAGCATCACATTTGGTAGGATAATCTGAATACTAAAGAGTTAAACTAGTATATCAAAATCTTGTAGACCATCAAGTCTCTTCCTCTTAATGCTGCACCAAATTACCAATATTAAAAAGAGGTGTAGAATTCCAAAACAAAGTAGAGAAGTAAAATATGTTTGGCGAATGAAATAAATCTAATCTCTAGTCCCTAACAGAGAAGGACCCTCACAGAAGGCAGCATATAATCATTCCATTTGCTTAATTATAGCAACCAAATTGTCATCAATTATCATCTCTGAAATAGCATCAGCTTATATGAAGTTCTTCAATTTCAGACAATGATCCAAAAGAAAGATAATACTTTTATGATTTTTTATAAGTTTCTCAAATGAGGCAAGTTAGTTTCCATGACATTTTGGTAGCCCTGCCTCAGACTTGTAAGAATTTCAGTGTAGGATGTTTAACCTGAATAACTGAAGGTAAACAATAATCGGTGGAGAGGAAATACTGATTTGGTCCAAATGCATGAAAGTGAGAGAATTCTCAGTAAAGCCACCCAAGAACCAATCTTTTAAATATTTTGGTTTAAAACAAGAGAAATTTCAGTCGTGACATCTCTAATTAGAAACACATCAGAATGAACAGGTGACTTAGATGAAACTGCACCTTGTTACCTAATGTGATGCCACAGGTAGGCTAATGATATAGTTTACCTTATTTCTTAAATGAATTCTTAAGTCTTTAGAAAAACCTTCATAGATGACAGAATGTTGAAGGTTTTTGCAGGTTTATTTTTAATCCTTTAACAGATTATTCAGTCAAATGCAATGCATATTTATCCATATTGTCCTGAATTAATCATGCATTATCTTATAGATTTGGGGTTTTGATTATGTGATTGTCTATTCATGAAACCCAAACTACTGGTCATGTCTACCTCCATATGAGTGCAAATGAGGACTTGTAGATTAGATGTTGCTGACACTGCTGCTGCAATTACTACCATTACCACCACCACCACCTACACCATGAAGAACATGACAATGACCACCAACATTACTACCATTACAGCAATTGCTACCACCACTACTACCACCACCATCACTACATTCAGCAGAGGACTACTGCTTTGTCAACTTACACTGTTGCAATTGTCATCTGAAGTTAGGTTGCTGCCCAATTTCAGACAGTGTTAAGGGACTAACTGCTAAATTAATTCCAACATTGGCATGAATTGAGGTAGAGGAAGGGCTGAATAAATAAATTAAAAAAGAAAAAAACACCTGCACGGGATTTGATCCTATGACCTATGAGCATGTAATCCAATATTTTATTCCTACAACCGTCGCATTTTGGCAGGTGTATATACTTTGGCAGTCTATAATTAAATAATACCAGATTTAGTAACAAATCAGTTCTTTCTAGTTCTGTTGTAATTGTTTAGCCCCAGGCCAGTCCCGATCCAGCAGACCAACTATCCCAAGATAGTGTTTCTTATGACTAAACAATTTTGCAGGGCCTCCATCACTGGTAGGAAAAGGGGAGGATGAAACCATCACTTGTTTGGTATCATCAGACCATATACCTCAAGTGAATGCTTACTACAGGAGGAATTCCACTGAACACACCAAAGGTACAGCTGATGGTATTAGAATGGACAAGGGATCAAATCTAACACCAAAGAATAAGTAAAGTCCATGCAAGAGAGCTTTCTAAGAGCTTGCTGCTACCAAAGTTTATACACAAAATTTGGTTTGACCCCAGGTTAAAGTAGAAGACCAGCTGTTGCATCTACATTGAAGCCTCCCTCTGTCTACAGCACAATGTTATCTAAGGAAAAGACAAAGGCCAATACAGTTTCACAGTATGGCTGTGAGAAGGGAAAGGGCAGGATGAGATATCACAAGGCATCCAATCAAGTGTTTTAACAACCCTGAACTGCTACTATTATTATCAAATTCAAAAAGTGAACCCTTCATTGATATTTGAACTCAGAATGTAGACAACCAAGACAAATATCGCAAAGCCTTCTACCCGATGCTCTTATCACTCACTCACTATACTACACTGTAAATAAATCATATCAACCTACCTTCAACTTGCAAAAATATTCCTCTGCCATTTCCCTGCAAAAGAAACAAACATATTTTCATCACTCCATCACAATCATCATCATTATTTCTACATCAATGCACAAACGGAACCATTACAGAACTGTTATTTTGTGTTTGTACATTTTATTATTTTAATCTAAATCTACAATACATTTGAACAGGTTCAATCTCTGATTATCACCAGGCATCATATTTGTGGATGTCTGTAGAGTATCAAACTGAAATGTATTTAGTGTACTACGATTTCTCTGTCAGCAAAAGCAGCCATGGTGAGTGAACGTCAGTTTTAGGTATGTTTTAACTGGCTTTTTAACAAGAGCATGACTCTTGCTAATAGGTAAAGCATCTTGGTTTTCCAAAAGGAACAAATGAATAAATGATATCACAAAGTATTATAAATGCTTCAAATTTTCATTAATTAAGCTTGAAACTCATCTTCGTTCATTCAAATTAAGCTTCTATAAATTACTCTAGAGAAAGACTTTTGTCATTGAATAACAAGCGATTCTTCCTTATCTCCATTCTATACTGCACACTGGCCAGTCCTTGGTCAGTTTTGGTAGCATCTCAGGCATTTTAAGAAGAGGTTGCAAGCCCTTTGATTTAACCCTTCCCCAATTATAGAGACAGAGACACTGTGAATGTGTCCTAAGATATTTTACACAGTATAATGGCACTAAAGCAAAGAAATTTAGAGAGTTAAGAATTGATCCCTGGATTTGATTGGTAATTTTATTTATCAGACTCAGGAGGATAGAAGGCAATATTGACTTCCGTGGGATTTGAGCTCATAGCAAAGTGTGCTGGAAAGAGAAGCACAACACTTTCAATCTGACACTCTAATGATCCTGTCAATTGCCACCAAACAAATACTTAGTAACTTTTTAATAGTCCTCTTAGCAAACATAGTTTAATAGCTATGTATGCTTGGAAGAATATTAAAATGGAGATCATTAGTTGTTCTAAGTTAATATCTTTATTGTCCCTTAACATTGTGCTACCTTGCTTCTCCTTGCCTGGCTGACTGAGGTAGTCAAGTACCCCCTCTATAATAAGACAACTATCTCTGCTTTTCTGTCATATACTAACCTCTTGCCAGGCTCACAGCCACATCCCTCGATTCCTCCCCTTCTCTCAACTAAGAGCCCTCCAGCTTGCCAGTTTCTATCAAACTATCCATCATTAAATGATGATGGTCATACATGATGATGGTGGTGGTGGCGGTGTCAAAGGTCTTTACTTTCTATAATTGAAAATGAAGACAGACCAGGTTGAGATAACAATCATGTTAACTCACAGATCTTAAAGATCTAAACAGGATTATTATATATAATGGTAAATATCTTTACATGACTTTGTAGCGCAGATGATTTTAAAGATATAATTTCTTATACTTTATTTGCTATTTGTATCAAATTTTTATTTTAATCAGAGTTTAAAACCTTTATTGTTCAATTCATTTCAATGTGAACTGGGGAAAGAAATGATCTTGAACTAAAAATTCCCCCCTTATTCTGTTCTGTGGGTGTATGGAATAGGCTTGAGCCTTTTGTCTTGCAGTTAAGTACATACAAACAAAAATAGTGTATTAAAAGTTGCATAACCAGGACTTACTGAAGTTGAAATACTGAACATATAGATTCCATGTTGTCTCATATCAACAATGTCATGGCTTCTCTTACTGTTTCCTACATTTATATTTCCTTATATCGTTATCATATTTATACAACACAATCTCCTCATAATTCAAAGTCAAAATCAAACTTAAGCAGAATGTTATATATTCACTTACTTTGCCTCTGCATGTTCAAACCTTTCCGGATAACGATCCACTTTGTTTATGAAAGTTATACACTTCTGGAAAAGATTACAATAAAAGCATTTGTTTTAATGTTATTATAAAAGCAATGGTTTGACATTAATAATTCTATTTTGGACTGGTTTGGACTCTTCAATGAAACAAAACATTACCTGACTCACAGAAACACTTTAAAAAAAAAGTTAATCTTTTTTTCTATACATTCTAACTTCCAGTAAAGAGCTGAAATCATTGACTGATGGGGGATATTACCTAACTTGAGAAGTGATGCAGTAAAGGGATGTAACATAATACTACAAGGCATTTCATCTTGCACTGCAAACTGACTTTGATATTCCTTTCTTAAAAGAAGATTCTATGCAGTCACTAAAAGATAGCAGCAAATATCTCCCTTAAATCTAGCAAAAAACTAAAAGGTGTGGCTGTGTGGTAAGTCTGTTAGTTTATATTTGAAAGGAGGAATGGATACTTCGCCTACCAACCACAAACGCTACCTCTACCAATCAACTGAAATGTTATTTGTTGTCTTATCAGACATGAAAAGATGGAAAGCTATGTAGACCTCAGCATGATTTTGGATTCAGAAATTCAAGAAAGGTGTTATGCTGTCATCTGATCTGCTCAGCTACATCTTCATCAACTATCATCATCATCATCAGCATCATTCAACGTCTGTTTTCCATGCTGGCATGCATTCGACAGTCTGAGAGGAGCCGACCAGGCTCCATTTCTCTATTTTTGAATGGTTTCAAGAGCTGGATGCAATTCCTAATGCCAACCACTTTACAGAGTGCACTGGATGCTTTTAAGCATAACCAGCATGGATGTGTATACGTGGCACTAGACTGGGTGGATTTTATGTGGTACTCACACCCATGAGCCTCCAAGATTATGAATGCTCAGCTAGAGAAGGATACAGTGAGCATGCCTGTATGCAAGGACAACCCCACCTCTGCTTAGCTTGACATGTCTTGTCAAGCACAGCAAGCCACCAGGAGCCCTAGTCCCTGTCACCCCCTCTGTGAGACCCAACTTCTGAAGATCCTCTCTCACCACTTCATCCCACATCCTCCTGGGTCTACCCCTTCTACTTTAAAAGTTTTTAAATAAGTTTTTCAGTAGGGACAGATTAGTTTCCATTTTCATTTGGTAAAGCTGTTTGTTACTTAAGCTCAACATCTGAAGAAAAAAACAAATGGATGGAGAGGAAACTGTTGATTTGGTCCAAATGCATGAAGGTGAGAGAATTCATGCTAAAGGCACCCAAGAAGCAGATGTTTTAAGATTCACATTATATAGCTTTCACAGGTTTGGCAGAATTCATTCACATAGGTATTTTTTATGGTGTCAGGATTCAACGTGTTTCCTTGGTCTTTAGACTCTCATGCAAAGACAATTGGAGCTAAACAACAATAACTGTAATAGTAACAACAATAGCCACAAAAATCACAATCAATGCTGCTGCTGCTACTGGTGCTAATACTGCTGCTGAAGCTACGGGGGTGGGGGCTGTAGCTACCCCAAGTATTTTAAAAAATGAATACCCCCAACAATTCACTTTCAAAATCAACAAATACTAAATCTAAAAATAACCGTTAAAAGGCTTTGGCTTTTTGTGATAAAACAGATGAAGGATAACAAGTCTGTGGATAGGATGCTTGTCTGTTTCAACTCACATTAACAGAGGATCTACTAACTTATTTCCAGTAGCTACACAAACGCAACATGTTGCCTCGTATAGAATAAATAAATAGTGAGAACTAACCCTGTAACTTCCAAAATGTTTTTCTGCTAGAGATCTGCAAAAGAAAGAAAGGAACACATATAATGACTATCATCATCAACATCATGATCATCATCATTTTTATGTCTCTAGACAAAGAAAAACATCATAAGATGATAACTTTTTGTACAACTTCATCTTTAGACATGAATTCTCTTTTAATATTGGAACCTACATTTGGACTTCATTTCAATTAGTTTCATTTCTGAACCACATTACAAGTTTTATTCTTGGCTTAATGCATGGTACCAGACCATTAATATTTAGTAAAGACAGAAATTTTGGTTTCAAATTTTGGCACAAGGCCTGTAATGTCAATTGGTACTTATTTTATCGACCCTCAAAAGAAAGAAGATGACTTTGTTGAGATATAAACTCAGAAAGTGAAGATGGACAAAATGCCACTAAGCACTTTGCCTGGCATAGTAATAATTCTGGAAGCTCACCGGTAAGACATATATGTCCTGATTCTTTGACAGCCAAAGAAACACAGAAATACAGAACACATGTTACTGTGGACCTGTTTACTTCAGTAGAGTGTTTAAGTACTCAATAATGACGCCAGACTGAAGTTTATATTCTGGTGGTCCTTGTGGTCAAAATGGACACCATACAGATTAAAGAACGAAAGCTACATAACCTTCATAAAAGAGGATCACACCCTCAACAGGTCTGAGGTGTAGAATTTCACTTGGGGCATTTGCTTGCTCATTTCCATATGCATAACAATTTGTCTCTTTGTTAAATATTATCAATTAAGCTCCAAAGATAACCTTGCAGCATGTAGAGTCCATTGATTTTGGCTCTTGTTGTACATCATAAGAACATATTCCCAAAGATGATCGTGTCTCTGAAGACTGTTCCTTAGGATTCACTTTAGCCATATTCCTGACAATAGCATCTGGCTACACTAGCAGTCTAGGCATGACTTTTGGATTGGCAAAGACAAAAAGAAATTAAATTTTTTTTTTTTGTCAGAACATAAGGTATAGCAACTGAGAAGTGAAAACCATTTTAACTGACCAGCTGTGGCTACTTAACTCTTTGGCATTTAAAGCAGTTATATCCAGCCCGAATGTTCCATCTGATTTATGTTGAAGATAGCCAGATCTGACATTTCACACCTACCCTACAATCTCATTCTAAAAATAAACAAACATCTCATGAAATATGCAAAGCTACAAGATAAACCATGATCAATTCAAAATGATGTGAATAAAGAAGCTTTACATTTCCCAGAGTAATCTGATTGCTAAACGGTTAATCATTGTATATTTTTTTAGTATCATCATATTTAATGATGCATATTTTTATGTCCATGTAGAGTGTATTATTTTCAAAATACAACGCATAAGAATTTAAAGATAATCATCAGTCCTCAGTCCCTTCTTGTCCAACATAGTTCTCCATGCAATAACACAGGATATATATATCTTTTTTATATTTGTTTCGGTCATTAGACCGTAGAACCTCCAAGTCATGGTGATGCAAGCACAACAAAACTGGTTGTCAAGCAGTGGTGTAGGAGGAACACACAGACACGCAGTCATACCTTTGCTGGCAACTAATGGCCTCTCGCTCAGGGTGAAAGGTAGACTGTATGATGCATGTGTGCGAACTGCCATGCTACATGGCAGGGAAACATGGGCCATGAATGCTGAGGACATGCATAGGCTTGAAAGAAATGAAGGTAATATGATCTACTGGATGTGTAATGTCAGTGTGCATACACAACAGAGTGTAAGCACCCTGAGAGAAAAGCTGCATAAGAAGCATGAAATGTGGTGTACAAAGGAGGCATCTGTGTTGGTATGGTCATATGTTACGTATGAATCAAGACAGCTGTGTGAAGAAGTGCCCCTCCCTAAATGTAGAAGGAACCTGTGGAAGTGGTAGACTCGGGAAGACTTGGGATGAGGTGGTGAAGCATGAACTTCAAACATTGGGCCTCACAAAGGCAAAGACGGGAGACCGGGACCTTTGTAGATATGCTGTGGCTGAGAAGACCTAGCAACTAAAGTCAGATTGCAGCCACACATGTCCAGCCCTGTTAAGAATACCCCTGATGCGTCAAGCGATATGATATGCTTGAGAAGAACTGTTGCGTCAAGTAAAACCAATATCATAGCTGTGGCCAGTGCCCCCTGACTGGCTCCCATGCCAGTGGCTTGTAAAAAGCAGCAACTGAATATGGCCAATGCCAGTACCCCCAGACTGGCTCCTGTGCTAGTGGCACGTAAAAAGCACCATTCCGGATGGGCCGGGGGCTTTCCCTGTCTTCATACTCTTGATTGCTTTATCTACCAAGGTACTGTCAATTCGGATAACTACTCCCTCTGTTGGGTCGACATTCGGCAGACTCTCTTTCTACCATTCATTCTCTTTATTGAGCAACCTTTCATAGTGGCGTCTCCAAACCTTTTTCTTTGCAGCCTCATTTAGTGCAAGTGAACCATCATCTATACAGAGACACATTTCTCTCCTACGACATAATGATTCTCTCTCACTCACTGTCTTCCAACACGAAATACTTGAAGTCTTTGGTCCCCACGGTGCAGAACATTGGCAATTTTTTTCTTATCTGCTTCCCCTCTGGCTAAATAAACCTGTCTCCTAGATTCCCTTCTGGCAGTCTGATACAATTTCCTGCTACCTCCATTCTTACAGTCTTTCCAAGCCTGTTTCTTTTGCCTGATAGCCCTATCTACCATATTATCTTGGGTCGAGAAGGGACTTTGCACCATCCACAGATCTGGTCAGAGGCTCTCAGAGGATTGTCCTGTAGAAACCTCCAGTTGTCTTCCACATTATGTGATGCTATATCCCCTTCTATTTTGTCAAAGGCGTTGAGTAATACATCTCTAAATCTCTGTCCATTTGCAGGATTTTTAAGCTTCCAGACCCTTCTCCTCCAAGCTAGTCTTCTTCTGGGCATCCATTTAGCTCTGATCCCGAAGTTACTAAATGCTATGTATTACGTTTAAAATTTTAGTTTAACAGCAATTCTTCGATAAGATAGGTTATGATTTTATTTTAAGAAATAATGTTAAATGTTTTTCGATAACATATTTATTTATTGTTAAAACAAGTCTTTTTTTTATATATTTATTTGATATTTATTATAATACGTACATTGATTTTTTTATTATTATTATTTTAATTTTATTTTAGAAATGACAAGTGACTATATTTTTGGATAGATTTAATTGTAGATCGATTTGATTATTAATTGAATTATTAATCAATTGGTTTTATTAGTTATCTATTTGAAAATATAGCCACGAAACGTGTGTAGTCATTTTATACCATTTACAAGTTATTCTTTTATGTACTTTATTGATTTTTAGAATAAGCTTTTTATGACATATTTATTTTCTAGAGGGTGTGAATTACATTCTTCATTATTTAATTATTTAATAATGGTTTTTCTCTAAATTATATACATTAATATCATTATATATATATATATATATATGGGAGAATATACAAATAATAACAACAGACGAGGACAGGTGGTGTAAATAACAAAAGTATATATTAGTATGACGCTCGGGAATACGGAAAGTCTTTGACGTTTCGAGCTACGCTCTTCAACAGAAAGAATACGGAGACAAGGAGAAAAACACGGAGAAAAAAAATTGAATAGTGTTCAGTCAACGGTCAATCATATATATATATATATATGATTATATTGTGGACACATTTATACATCACAATCTCCTCATTTCAATAAAGCAAAAATCCAATTTAAACAAAATGTATTAAAAATATTTACTTAGCTCTTTCTTTGTCAATATCTTCATTGTCCAGGTCGTTCAAAAGATCTCTGTAACGCTATAAATATTCAAAATAAAAGTATATGTTTAGAATCTTTATAATAAAATTAATGATTTAACATCTGTAGTTTTATTTTACTATGTAATTGACACTTCAATCAAACTGGATATTGCCTGACTTCCTGAAGCAATTGGTTGTTTTGCTTCTCTACATCCACAGCAACATCAAATTTCAGACGTTTGATTCAAAAACAGACACAAACATTGGAATAATTCCAGAACAAATTCTTTCAACCAACTTTATACTGTAGGAAAATTAAAGTAATAATTTCTAAACAAAGCACAAGATCACACATTTTGTAGGAGTCTAGTTATTTGCCCACAGAACTCAACTAATAAAGGAATGTGGTTTACTACTTAGGGTTTTAACTTCACAATTATAAAGTAATGGCTTTGGTTCCTGGACCAAGAGGTACATTATGCCCCTGAGTAAAACAGTTCAGTATATTTCCCTCAGTCAACTTAGCTGACAATATGCAACAACTGAGTGGTGCTGGAGCACTCTCTCAATCCAATTATCATGTCCTCACTGTTAGGTGAAAGTAGGATGGTTGAGAAGTTGTTTGTATTGAATTGTCACTGAATAGACATATAAAACACTAAGTGAAAATATAGTTTCATGCTACCAGGTCATACTATTTTGTGTGAGATAGCTATGAGGTTATTTTTCTAAATACTTGACTAATATTATTTTCTCAAGCCTGGAAAAGTGAAAGACAAAATTGACAAATTTGGGATTCAAAATCAGGCAATAACCCTCCAATTCATTAAAAGAAGTGGCAAAATATTTATTACACCTTGAATACAATTAAAAAAAAAATTAAAAGTTCTGCATATACTAGATATTGCAGTATCCAGATATACTCTCTTTACTCTTTACTTGTTTCAGTCATTTGACTGCGGCCATGCTGGAGCACCGCCTTTAGTCGAGCAAATCGACCCCAGGGCTTATTCTTTGTAAACCTAGTACTTATTCTATCGGTCACCTTTTGCTGAACCGCTAAGTGACGGGGACATAAGCATCGGTTGTCAAGCGATGTTAGGGGGACAAACACAGACACACAAACACACATATATATACATATATACGACGGGCTTCTTTCAGTTTCTGTCTACCAAATCCACTCACAAGGCTTTGGACGGCCCGAGGCTATAGGAGAAGACACTTGCCCAAGATGCCACGCAGTAGGACTGAACCCGGGACCATGTGGTTGGTAAACAAGCTACTTATCACACAGCCACTCCTATGCCTATACTATTTGTGTAAAAAAAAAAAAAAGAAGACAAAATGTTATCACTTTCAGCAACCTTTCTCAATCAGAACTGACCATTATTAAGCTTTACTGATTGAATGCACCCATATCCAGCCTGAATATTCTAACTGTTTTATATTCACACCAACTACATCTGACTTCCCAACTACATCATCAAGTCTCTTCCTCTTAATGCTGCATCAAATTACCAATATTGAAAAGATGTGTAGAATTCCAAAACAAAGTAGAGAAGTAAAATATGTTTGGAGAATGAAATAAATCTAATCTCTAGTCCCTAACAGAGAAGGACCCTCACAGAAGGCAGCATATAATCATTTCATTTGTTTAATTATAGGAACTAAATTGTCATCAATTATCATCTCTGAAATAGCATCAGCTTATATGAAGTTCTTCAATTTCAGACAATGATCCAAAAGAAAGATAATACTTTTATGATTTTTTTATAAGTTTCTCAAATGAGGCAAGTTAGTTTCCATGACATTTTGGTAGCCCTGCCTCAGACTTGTAAGAATTTCAGTGTAGGATGTTCAGCCTGAATAACTGAAGGTAAAAAATGAAACCCAAACTGTTGGTAATCTTTATCACCACATGAGTGAAAATGAGGAATTGTACATTAAATGTTTCTGCTGCTGCTGCTACTACTGCTACTGCTGCTGCTACTTCCATCGACAACCAAAACCATTACTACTACTACCACTACATTCACCAGAGGACTATTGCTTTGTCAACTGACATTGTTGCAAGTGTCACCTGTGATTAGGCTGCGGCCCAATTTTAGACAACATGAAGAGATTATCTGTTGAATTAATCCCAACACTGACATGAATTGAAGTAGAGGAAGGACAAACTCTGAATAAAAATTAAAAAAAACACCACCTGCACTGGATTTGATCCTATGACTTAAGAGTATGCAATCCAATATTTTATTCCCACAACCATAGCATTTCTGCAGGTGTATATACTTTGGCAGTTTATAATTAAATAATACCAGATTTAGTAACAAATTAGTTACTTTTAGCTCTGTTTTAATTGTTTAGCCCTAGGTCAGTCCTCCTCCAGTAGACCTATTATCCCAGAAGAACGTTTCTTATGACTAAACCCAAAAAGGATACTTTTGCAGGGCCTCCATCACTGGTAGGAAAAGGTGAGGATGGAACCATTGATTGTTTGGTATCATCAGACCATTTATCTCAAGTGAATGCTTACTACAGGAGGAATTCCACCGAATGCATCACTGGTACAGCTGATGGTATTAGAATGGAGTAGGGATCAAATCTAACACCAAAGAACAAGTAAAGTTCATGCAAAAGAGCTTGCTGCTACCAAATTTCATACACGACATTTGGCTTAACCCCAGGTTAGGGGTTGAGTATTGAGATTGAACCTGAAATCACACAATTCCTAAGAAAACTTTTTAAATGCATATCAATGCTTGTGCCTGCTTTGTGGCTGTGAAAGTGGATGGCTGTATTTTAAATGGGAGTGAGTATTGTTGGGTGGGTAAAAACGTTCAATTTGAAACCACATGGTTCCTGATTCAATCCCAATGCACAGCACCTTGGGCAAGTGTTTTCTACCACAGTTATTGTTTGACCAATTCCTTGTGAATAAAATTTGGTAGATGGAAACTGTGTAGAAGACCAGCTGTTGCATGTACATTGAAGCCTCCCTCTGTCTACAGCACAATGTTATCTAAGGAAAAGACAAAGGCCAATACAGTTTCACAGTATGGCTGTGAGAAGGGAAAGGGCAGGATGAGATATCACAAGGCATCCAATCAAGTGTTTTAACAATCCTGGACTGCTATTATTATTATTACCAAATTCAAAAAGGGAAAGGTACAATTAACTGCATTGATATTTGAACTCAGAATGTAGACAACCAAGACAAATACCGCAAAGCCTTCTACATGATGCTCTTATCACTCTGCCAATATACTGCACAGTAAATAAATCATATCAACTAACCTCGCGTTCTTTAAAGTGTCTCCCTACCAGTTCCCTGCAAAAGAAACAAACATATTTTTATCATATTGTAATCACCATCATTACTTCTACATTAGCTCACAAAAAGAACCATTACAGAATTATTATTTTGTGTTTGTACATTTTAATATTTTAATCTAAATCTACAATTCATTTGAATAGGTTCAATCTCTAATTATCACCAGGCATCATATTTGTTGATGTCTGTAGTGTATCAATCTGGAATGTATTTGAATTATAAGTCATTTGAAGACCTTCATCCATCAATAATCTTTAGAGAACGTTGAAGGTTTTTGCAGATTTTCTTCTAAATATATTTGAACGAGTTTTTATGGACATTTATAGGTGAATAGTATTATTCTTTCTACTTTTTTTTTTATTATCATTGCTGGTGCACATGAATGTTTTAGA
Source organism: Octopus bimaculoides (assembly GCF_046866305.1). NCBI lineage: Eukaryota > Metazoa > Mollusca > Cephalopoda > Octopoda > Octopodidae > Octopus > Octopus bimaculoides. The sequence goes on along the minus strand of NC_142932.1, from coordinate 125,582,222 downwards.
TTCAGAATCAGTGTTCTTGATAATTGGTCACAAGGAGTTTCCTTAGATGTCAAGGACCTTTCTTACAATCCTTGCTCTTCCCAATACAGCAGATTTCAGAATTGATGCAATTCTGGTTTTGTTCTTGACAATTGCTGATCATTTCAATGTGAACTGGGGAAAGAAATAATCTTGAACAGAAAATTCCTCCCCTGTCTCTGTTCTGTGTGTGTATGGAATAGGCTTGAACCTTCTTTTCCTTGCAGTTAATCATCATGATTGTTTAACATCTGCTTACCATGCAGGCATGGGTTGGATGGTTTGACCGAAAACTGGTAAGCCAGGGAGCTGCATCAAGCTCCAACCTGATTTGGCAAGGTTTCTATGGCTGAATGCCCTTCCTAACATCAATCACTCCAACAGTGCAGTGGGTGCTTTTGCATACCACTGGCATGGGTGCCATTGATATGATACCAGCATCAGCCATGTCTATGATCTCACTTGGCTTAACGGGTCTTCACAAACACAGTATATCACCAAAGGTCTTGCTCACTTGTCACTGCCTCCGTGAAGTCCAATGCTTGAACAGTATTTTTTACATGCGACTGGTATGAGTGCCAGTTAGATGGCACTGGCATTGGCCACAACTATGATCTCACTAGGCTTGTCAGATTTTCTCAAGCACAGCATATCGCCAAAGGTCTCAGTTACTTACCATTGCCTCTGTGAGGCACAACTATCAAAGATCATGCCTGATCACTTCGGCCCATATCTTTCTGGGTCTGTTTCTTCCACAGGTTTCCTCCACCATTAGAGGGCAGCACTTCTGGCCTTGTCCATGAGCATCATATGACCATACCCATGCAGTCATCTCTCTTGCACACCATATCTGATACCTCTTATACCCAACTTTTCTGTCAAGATGCTTACACTGTCGTGCATGCACACTGATATTACACATCCAGTAGAGCCTACGAGATTCATATCTTACAAGCCTATGCATGCCCTCGGCAGTCACTGTTTCACTGCCATGTAGCATGGCTATTTGCACCTAAGCATCATACAATCTTCCACAGCAGAGGTAGGAGCTCTTTGAACTTTGCTCAGCCTATTCTTCTTCTAACGGCTATGTACTTGGAGCATCTGACTTGGCCACCTACCTTCCACACACAAAAGCTATTTTCCCTGTTAACCTTCCTCTGATATTGCTGCACATCTTATGTGTCTATAGCTTACACTGGATACAACTTATGGAGTTTCTACCTTCATATTTTCTACAGATCGAGCAGGGCCATCTACCTAAAGGGATGTGTGATTTGTCTGTCTTTCTACTTACTAAGGCTTTGGTTTTTGGTACGTTAACTCTAAGGCCCTTCGATTCTAGACCTTGCTTCCACACCTGAAACTTTTCTAGTTCTGGAAGTGATTCAGTTATAAGAACAAGGTCATCAGCATAGAGGAACTCCCAGGGGCAGCCTCTCTTGAATTTCTCAGTTATTGCCTAGAGGACTATGATAAACAAGAGGGGGCTGAGGACTGATCCTTGGTGAACCCCTACCCCTACCTGGAATTCTTCGCTATACTTGTTGCCAACCCTCACCTTACTGACCACATCCCTGTACTTGGCTTGTACAGCTCTCATCAATCACTAGTCAATCCCTAGTTTCTGCATTGACCATCAGATAAGAGAATGAGGGACCATGTCAAAGGCTTTTTCCAAGTCAACAAAAGCCAAGTACAAAGGATTATCTTTGGTTAGGTATTTCTCCTGCAGCTGTTTTACCAGAAATATAGCATCAGTGGTGTTATTCTCAGCACAAAACCCAACTGCATCTCATCCAGACTAACTCTCTCGCTAATTAGTTGGGTTATGACTCTCTCTGTGACTTTCATTAATTGATCCAACAATTTGAAACCTCTGTAATTATTTCTAAAGCAGCACCTTTACTTTTGTAGCAGTTGACTATGGTGCTGCTACACCACTCATTGGGTATGACTCTTTTGTGTACCATCTGGTTAAATATATACAAACAAAAATAGTATATTTAAAGTTGCATAACCAGGACTTACTGCAGTTGAAACATATATATTTAATGTTGTCTCATATCAACAATGTCATGGCTTCTACTATTTCCCAGATTTATACATCCTGACATCATTACAATATTTATATACATCACAGCTTCTACATAATTAAAGGTAAAAATTAAATTCAAGCAGAATCTTATAAAATTACTTACAGAGCTTCCTTCTTTTTTATAGAGTATGGATAGTTCTGCATTTCCTTTTCGAAATCTTCATATGACTAGAAACGATTACAATAAAAGCATTTGTTGTAACTTTATAATAAAAGCAATGATTTGACATTAATAATTCTATTTTGGACTGGTTACGACTCTTCAATGAAACAAAACATTACCTGACTCACAGAAACACTTAAACAGAAAAAAAGCTTATCCTTTTCTCTATACATTCTAACTTCCAGTAAAGAGCTGAAATCATTGACTGATGGGGGATATTGCCTAACTTGAGAAGTGATGCAGTAAAGGGATGTAACACAATACTACAAGGCATTTAATCTTGCACTGTCAACTGATTTTGATATTCCTTTCTTAAAAGAAAATTCTATGCACTCACTAAAAGATAGCAGCAAATATCTCCCTGAAACCTTGCAGAAAAAAGGCATGGCTGTGTGGTAAGAAGTCTGTTTCCCCAACCACAAAGTTACAGGTTCAGTCCCACAACATGTAACCACAGGCAAGTGTTTTCTACTATAGCTTTGGGTTGACCAAAGTCTTGAAAGTGGATTTGGTTACAGAGACCGAAAGAAGCCTGCCACACATGTGTGTGTGTGTGCATCTTTGTTTGTCTTGAACCACTGCTTGACAATCAGTGCTGGTGTGCTGATGCCCCGATAACCTAGCAGTCCACCAAAAATGATCAACAGAATAAGTACCAATCTTAAAAACAATAGGTACAGGGGTTGATACATTCCACTAAAAATTATGAAAAGTGGTACCCCAGCATGGCCACAGTTTAGTGACTGAAACAAGATGAAAGGTGAAAGATATATTGTATATTGCTGTATCAAGATACACAGTGAGTCCATTAGCTTCTATTCCAAAGGAAGAATGGGTACTTCTCCTACCAGCCACAAACTTTACCTCTGCCTATCAGAAAAAATTGTTGTATGTTGTGTTATCGGATGTGAAAAGATGGAAAGCTATGTTGACCTCAGCACAATTTTGAATACAGAAATTAAAGAAAGGTGTTATGCTGTCATTTGATTGCTCAGCTAAATCTTCATCAACTATCATCCTTAAAATGTCTTAAGCAAGTTTGTTAGAAGGGGCAGGTAAGTTTCCTTGATATTTTGGTAGCGCTGTCTCAGACTTGTAAGAATTTCCAACCTCAACATCTGAAGGAAAAAACAAATGGATGGAGAGGGAACTGCTGATTTGGTCCAAATGCATGAAAGTGAGAGAATTCATACAAAAGAAGCAGATGGTGGTGTTAAACTGGGTGGTATGCAAGGCCTGTAGCCAGTTTTCCTGATAAAACAATGGACTTTGATGAGAACCAAACAGCTGGTCATCTTATGTCCATATGAATGAAAATAACGACCTGTAGATTGGAAATCATCATCATCATCATAGTTTTAACTTCCACATTTTATAGCTTTCGCGGGTTTGGCAGAATTCATTCATGTAGATGTTTTTTATAATGTGTTTCTTTGGTCATTAGACTCCCATGGAAAGACAATTGGAGCTAAACAACAATAACTGTAATAACCACAAACAACAATAACCACAAACATCACAATCAATGCTGCTGCAGCTACTGGTGGTGGTGGTGGTGGTGGTGATGGTGCTGCTGCTACCCCCCACTATTTTAAAAAAGGAATACCACCAGCATTTCACTTTCAAAAGCAAAGCAATGCTAAATCTAAAAACGACTGTTAAGGGCTCTGGTTTGAGATAAAATAGAGATGAGAGATAACAAGCCTGTGATCAGGATGCTTGTCTGTTTCAGCTCACATTAACAGAGGATCTACTAACTTATTTCCAACAGCTACACAAACTCAATATGCTGCCTCGTACAAAATAAATAAATAAGAAGAACTAACCTTGTTACTTCCAAAATGTTTTTTTGCTATCATCCTGTGAAAGAAATAAAGGAACACATTATTATCACTATCGTGATAATCACCACAATCTTTACATCTTCAGACAAAGACAAAATCCATATGATTATAATATTTTGTACAATTAATTCCATCTTTAGACATGAATTCTTTTTTAATGTTTGAACTTGGATTTGGAGTTCATTTCAATTACTTTAATCTCTGAACCTCATTAGGAGTTTTATTCTTGCCTATTAATATTTATCTCTCAGCAAAGACAGAAATACTGGTTTCAAATTTTGACACAAGGCCTGCAATTTCGGGGGAGGGGTAAGTCAACTATATCAACTCCATTGATCAACTGGTACTTATTTTATCAACCTTGAATGGATGAATGGCAAAGTTAACCTTGGCAGAATTCCTACTCAGGACGTGAAGATCGACAAAATGCTGCTAAGTATCACCACCATACCAAACACAGAAATATTGAACTGATGTCACTTCTGGCCTTACTAATTGCATTATTGGTAAGACATATATGTCCTGATTCTTTGATTCTCATCAGTTTCCCACTTTGGAATTACGAAATCTTCATTCTATAGCATTATATTCATTCATTTCTCACTCCATATGTAATCATTAACGTTTTTCAATATTCTTCCATCCCAACCTTTAGAACTTCGCAGTGTTTCGTGTACAAGGCCTTCCATAAATGCATGGCATGTTATAAATGCAGTTTTACTGTTCCAACTGAAACAATGCAGATGGAGATGCATAAAATATACATTTTCATCTCAAAAGATGAAGTTAATAATCTGAAAATCTTATAATCACATCTGCAATAACTCATCTCAAACATTGACATGTTTAAGAAACATTATTCCCAAATTAAAAATACAGCCTTTCTCATTTAGAGAACAAACAACCAAAGAAACAAAGAAATAAACAAAAAAATGTTATTTGAATCTGTGTAGTTTGGTAGAGTGTTAGAGCAATGAAGAATGAGGCCAGACTGGAGTTTATATTCTGGCAGTCCTTGTGGTGTAAATGGACACCATAAAGATTAAAGAACGAAAGCTACATAACCTTCATAAAAGAGGATCACACCTTCAACAGGTCTGAGGTGTAGAATTCCACTTGGGGCATTTGCTTGCTCATTTCCATATGCATAACAATTTGTCTCTTTGTTAAATATTATAAATTAAGCACCAAAGATAACCTTGCAGCATGTAGAGTCCATTGACTTTGGCTCTTGTTGTACATCATTACAATGTATTCCCAAAGATTATCATGTCCCTGAAGACTGTTCCTTAGGATTCACTTTAACCATGAAGCATTCAAAATGATGTGCATAACGAAGCTTTACATTTCTCAGAGTAATCTGATTGCTAAACGGTTAATCATTGTATATTTTTATAGTATTATCATATTTAATGATGCATATTTTAATGTCCTTTTAGACTGTACTATTTTCAAAATACAACTCATAAGAATTTAACAATATAATTTGTCATAGATTATTTTATACACATTTGTATTGAACTTAATTTCAAACTGAGAAAGCTGAGATATATCCATGAAATACAGGAAAACATTGATTGAATCCATCAAATGATTGAGTTTGAATTTTCAAATGTAGCTTAAAAAAGTATTTAATTGATCTTCTGTTCTCAACACTTTTTGATAATAGCAATTTGTGAAAATATCTCAATTTCAAATTTCAATCTAAAAAAAAAAAAGAGAAAAATAAATTCATTCGTCCACCTACCCATCATATCCAGCCACTATTTGTTGTCAGGTTAGAGTATCACATCTATAGGGTCTAATCAGAAATGACCATCACTAGACTGCCTGACTGGATTTCCAAGAATGACCAACTGAGACAATATTCTTGCTCCAACCCTAGGTCTCCTTGAAGAGTTCATCTAGTGATTCTTTCCTGCAACATTCTAATGCAGTACCAGAGATGAAACTCTTCAATGAGCAGAAGAAGAAGTTTGCCCTAAAGAGACTCCCTAGCCTCCAAGCTATGCACCTTGTCAAGTAACATTACTCTAGAGACCTTTTGGTACACTGTGGCATGAAAAGTTGCAGCAGAGACAGTAAAAAACCTAAAAACTAAGTCATATAAGAACTCTGGGTTTAAGCTAGACTCTGATATTAGGTTGACCAATAAAGTACAAGATGGTATCAAAAAGTTTCCAGACTAGTTCTGTAGCATGCCAACAAATAGCAGTACAAAGTTACACATGCAGTGAGAGCTAGCAGTGACCTTTATGAGGCAGTGTGCAGATTGACATCTCAGTGTTTACTTTGTAAATTGTGGAATTTGTGTTTTTGTGATCACATGTATATTGTAGTCTGCGATTTTTTGTCAATGGATAGGAAATTGGAACAAAGAGCCAATGTTTAGATATATAGATCTTTATATTGGTTTCAAATTTTGGCTCAAGACCAGCAGCTTTCTGAGAAAGCTAAGTCAATTACAATAACCCCAGTGGTCAAATGTTATTTATTCTCTCAATCCCAAAAGATGAAAAGCAAAGAATTTGAACCCAGAATGTAAAGATGCATGAAATACCAGTAAGCATTATGCTAAAGACTGCCAGCTTACCACCTTATATATGTATCTCTATTGTTATCATATTGTTATCATATTGTTATCATATTGTTATCATATTGTTATCATATTGTTATCATATTGTTATCATATTGTTATCATATTGTTATCATATTGTTATCATATTGTTATCATATTGTTATCATATTGTTATCATATTGTTATCATATTGTTATCATATTGTTATCATATTGTTATCATATTGTTATCATATTGTTATCATATTGTTATCATATTGTTATCATATTGTTATCATATTGTTATCATATTGTTATCTATATTGTTATCATACTTATGCATCACAATTAGAGTGGAGTGAAAAATGCAACTTTCGAAATTAGTAACCAAGAACCGATATTTTGTTGCAAATTTGTGTTTAAAGAAAGGTGCATAAAGATGTTTGTAATTAAATATTTTTTTCAGGCTTTGCAATGTAATTGAAAATTTTAAAAATCTCTATTTTTGGTTGAATTTTAGATCTTATGGATTATAAGTTGTAAGGAATACATATTTCTATGTAGCAGAATGCAAAACAGTAAATATAGTATCCTTAAGAGGTTGCATACCAAGTTTCAGTACAATTGACTAATATCCTGAGGTTTCGCATTGACTATAAAGAGAATAGGAATGCGGACTTCTCTCCAGCGACACTGCAACAGTGGTTGCGTGTGGACAAACGTCGTACGTGTGTGAAGTTTTCTGCTTTGCTCCTTGACTTTAGGTCATTGTATTAAAATTAATGATCATTTTAAATTTAGTGTTGTTTACATTTAGTGAGGACTCATAAGCCAATAATACATCGTGATACTGACTGCCCAATATTTGGTATTCTATGTGATTTAGTGAGCAAGTTTTGCCAACTTACAAGGACGTACTAAAATGTGTTTTATTTGAACGAGAAAAAAAAAAGAAGAATGTAGTTAAGAAAGATCCTTTAATTAAACAAATTGTCAAGATTGTAGCAGAAAAGATAATTCTTCTTTAGCAAAGGTATCCATCCTTTGTGTTATGATTGAGTCAGTTAAACCGAAAATCTTTATCTAAAGTACCAAGCATTACTAAAATTTGTGAAAAATAGAAAAAATGTGCCATTGTTTCAAACAAAGTGTAACGTGTTTAAAAACAATGCAACAAAAGATTTATTCGACATTTCCTGTTGCAAGTTCAACTCCTTTAAAAACTGTAGTTATAGTAGAGACAAAAAAAGTACCATAGAGAGAATAGGATCAATGGACAAATTGAAAAATGATCATTGATAGAATAGATCAAGCAGTATCTAAACAGAACATGCAGAGGCTAATTAGAAAGAATCAGTCAGATCACAGTCACCTTTCTATGTCAGCAAAGGAAAGTTTCAGATTTTTGGCTTAACTGGCTCAATCATAACACAAGGGATGGATGCTTTTTGCCAAAGAAGAATTATCTTTTCTGCTACAATCTTGACAATTTATTTAATTTATTTTAATGTGTGTGTAATCTAGACCTCATGTAACAAATATATTTAGTGACCTAGTTAAAAAAATAAAGAATACAAAGTCGAGAAGTCTACTTATTTCACACAATTTTGAAATTTCAAGTGCATTGTGGAGCCTGAAGATATAAATGTTAGTGCTTGAGATTTTAACACTCTGGTTTTTAAAGGATTTCACAAAAGAAAATTGATTTGTAACAAAGAATTTAGAAAATAAAATGAGGAATGGCAAATGAGTTATAAATTGATTTTTTGCTCATTATTCAAAATTTCAAGTGGGCTGCGGGGCCTCAAGATGTAAATTTAAGAACTTCAACTTTTAACACAGTTGTTTTTAAAGGAGTTTGCAATAAAAGATATATTCTTGAAAAGATATTTTGAAAATCTGTGTAAAAAGTACCTTTTTGCTCCACTCTAATTGCTGTGTCTTTATTGCAATAAAGTAAAAATTGAACAAAATGTAATAAAAATATTTACTTAGCTCTTTCTCTGTCAATATATGGAAGACTGCACAGTTTATTCCAAAAATGTCCTAAACCCTATAAATATTCAAAATAAAAGTATATGTTTAGAATCTTTATAATAAAATTAATGATTTAACATATGCAGTTCTATTTTACCATGTAACTGACGCTCCAATCAAACTGGATATTGCCTGACTTCCTGAAGCAATTGGTTGTTTTGCTTCTCTACATCTACAGCAACATCAAATTTCAGATGTTTGATTCAAAAACAGACACAAACATTGGAATAATTCCAGAACAATTCTTTCAACCAACATTGTACTGTAGGAAAATTAAAGTAATAATTTCTAAACAAAGCACAAGATCACACATTTTTCAGGAGTCTAGTTATTTGCCCACAGAACTCAACTAATAAAGGAATGTGGTTTATTACTTAGGGTTTTAACTTCACAATTATAAAGTAATGGCTTTGGTTCCTGGACCAAGAGGTACATTATGCCCCTGAGTAAAACAGTTCAGTATATTTCCCTCCAGTCTACTTAGCTGACAATAAGCAACAACTGAGTGGTGCTGGAGCCCTCTCTCACTCCAGCTACCATGTCCTCACTGTTGGGTGAAAGGTAGGATGGTTGAGAAGTTGTTTGTATCAAATTGTCACTGCATAGACACATAAAACACTTAGGGAAAGTATAGTTTCATGCTACCAGGTCATATTATTTTGTGTGAGATAGCTATGGGGTTATTTTTGTAAATACTTGACTAATAAATATTTTCTGAAATCGGAAAAGATGAAAGACAAAATTGACAAATGTGAGATTCAAAATCAGGGAATAATCCTCCACTTCATTAAAAGAAGTGGCAAAACATTCATTGGATCTTGCAGTATCCAGATATTTGTGTAAGGAAAGAAGACAAAATGGTGACAGCTTCAGCAATATTGATGAAAGACAAAATTGAATACTGTAGAATTCTTTCAAGTGTTCCCCTGTCCACTACATTCACAGCCCAAGTTTCACAACCTTTAGCATTGCTTTTCATACAGAGGTATCATATAATCAACCTTTCATTCTTGAAAGTGAGGTTTCTTGTTACCAACAGATGTAAAAGTTCTTTAATCTTCCTCCAGTTAATTAGTATTCTTGCAACAATACTTTCAGAGCATCCTTTTCCACGGCTAATTTCATTGCCTAGATTATAGAAACTATTTACTATTTCTAAGGAGACTTACTATTTACTGCACTTGCACATCTGCCACAAACCTATTCCATTTTCTTCTGTTAACTTCCCTGTGATCCCACTGCACCTCCTATGTGCCCATAATCTGCAATGAGCATATGATAAGGGATCTCTATCTACACCCGTGTACTTCTGGCCATTTACCTAAACGAATTAGTGTTCTGCCTGTTCTCCTCCTAATTAGAACTTTAGCCTTTGCTAAGTTATAAAAATAGAATACATTTTTGTCTTTGAAATCAATGGTGCTGTGTGGCTGAAAATGTTTTTTTTATGGAAGACCAGGTGTTGCCTATGCATGTAATCCTTTGCAATGCTATAAACTAGCACTTTGTCGGATACAATGACAAGAGTTCCAGGTGATCTGATCAACGGAACAGTTTGCTTTTGAAATTTATGTGCAAGTGGCAGAGTACCCCACAGACACACATACTCTTAACGTAGTTCTCAGGGAGAGTTAGTGTGACACAGAATGTGATTAAGTTGGCTGCTTTTGAATTACAGATAGAACTCATACTTGTCAGCTCAGCTGAGTGAGCTAGTGGAACATGAAATAAAGTGTCTTGCTCAAGGACAATATGCCGTTGGGTATTGAGTTCATGGCCTTATGATCAGGAGCTGAATACCCTGATCACTAAGCCACATACAATCCTCTACCTCACCATACTAACAGTGTAGCCAAGGGAAATGTGAAGACTGATACAACTTGGTTTCAGTATCATCAGATGTTTCTGTCAGTAGCTAAAAAAAAAACAACAAAACAAACCAGAAAACCCTCATCTGAAGCTTTGTCAGTCTTTGTAATCCATTGCTCTCAGCTGGAACTACTATTATCAAACAAAAAACAATGAAAATTAAAGTCACTTTTAAATGTTTGGAACTAAAACAAATACTGCAAGGCATTCTCTCTGACGCTCAAACTAATTGGTCAATATAATGTCATACAAAAAAATAAATAAATAGAGTACCAACTAACCTTCATGCATCTAAAATTTTTTCCTGATAATTTCCTGCAAAAGAAATAAGCACACATCTTCATTTCACCATCATCACTATCATCAAAAATAACTGCTATGGTTTCATATATGTATAAAAAAACATTATTTACATTTGACGGATATTTGTCCTCATCTTGTTTGTTGTTAACACAATGTTTTGACTGATATACCCTCCAGCCTTCATCAGGTGTCTTGGGGAAATTTCAAACCTGGGTTCTCATTCCTAAGGTATTTTTCTATGTTATTATTATTATTCAGATCACTGCCTGGGGTCGAACTAGGAATCTTAGAGCTAGTAGTCCGTGCTCTTAACTACTACGCCATATGCCCGTGGGCATATCCGTCATATGTAACTAATGTAAATAATTTCTCATTTCTTAATAAAACTGTATAAAAAAAGTTTCCATATGTCTTAAACAAGCCATGTTGATGGCACTTTCAAACCTGCAGACATCTTCGAGAACTAGTAATGTTCCTTGGTAAAAATGCTATGTCAAGGATTACTGGTACTTTTCAAATATCACTGTGCAAAAAGTTCTCAAGAACAGAGCACTTAATTTGTTGCCATTGGTACCCAGAGATTCCTTGAAGAATGTCATCAATCTACCCTGCTACTAGTTCATTAGTTCTTTATAAATTACAAATGTAAAAATTCCACCAGTTGCATTATTCAGCAGCAGGTGGGTGGCTGTGAGCATTTGACAACATTCCAGATGCTAGGCACTAACTACTGGATGCAGTTTAAAGTCATACACAGAATTTTTAGTTAAATATGAGATAGTTTGAAAATATTCATGGACTAGTTCTGCAGTATGCCAACAGATGGCAGCACATGATTGTGTGCACAGTGACAGCCAGCAATGACCTTTATGAGACAGTGTGCCAAGTGACATTGCCGTGTTTTCTTCACAAGTTGTGAAATTTTGTGCTGAACTTGGGAAGTCTGCTACAGAGACATTGAGCATGCTTTAGCAAGCTTACAGTGATGGGGAAATGGCTTGTGCACAACGTTTGGAGTGGTACAAGCGCTTCTGAAGGGATGACAGAGCTACATCTCAATCAAGAGCATGTTCATCATTTTGTTGATATATGTGGTATTGTGCATTGAGAATTTGTCCACCGAGGCTGGACCATTGAGAGTTCTACAGCAACATTTTGAAGCATTTGAGAGAGGACATTTGGCAAAAGCAACTGGATCAGTAGAGTGCTAAGAATTGGATTCTTTATGACAACAATGCACCCTGTTACTGAGCTCTCCTCACTCGTGAGTGTCCCACCAAAAATTGCTTCTACACCTGCCCTATTGACCAGATTTAGCACCTGTGGACTTTATCTCTTCCCCAAGATGAAAATGCAACTCAAAGGTCACCGTTTTTGAGATCAAGAGCGAGTTGCAGAAGATCCTCAAGTTGTTAATGGAAAATGACTTCCAGACTGGATTCCAAAAGTAACAGGAATGCTGGGACCAGTGTATTGCAGTGCAAGTTGACTATTTTGAAGAAGATGATGTTAAAACTTTGGTAAATAAGTTATATTTTATTAAACATAACTAGTTTGGGAACTCTTTGAGACCACTTTGAAAATAGAAATAAAAAGGTGTAATAAGCTAAAGTTGGACTTACTGAAGTGGAAATACTGAATATAGAATTCATTATCTCTTACATCAACCTTGCTAGAGATTCTCTTGCTATTTTCTGCTTATACATCTTTATATCATTATCACTTATACATCAATGTCTTCTCATTTAATTAAGAATAAAAATGAAATTTAAAAAAGAAGTTAGAAAATTACTCACTTTGCTTCCTTTGGGAGAACACTGTTTGGAAAATTACGTATTTCTTCTGCAAAATCTCTATATTCCTAGAAAAGTTTACAATAAAAACATTTGTTGCAAATTAATGATAAAAGTTTTGTTTAGGTGTTTAAATTGATGTGGGATGGTGTATGGGGTGAGTTGTGGAGATGATAAATGAAAATATGTTTCTTGGATTATGTGAAGTAACTGAAGATTTTATTGTCGCACATTAAGTCAAAACTACATTAGCTTTTTCCAGATAACAACAGTAATAATTACATAATTACATAATTACATAATTACATAATTACAGTAATAATTACATACTGAGACGAAGATACTGCTTGGAGTTTAAGGCAAGCCATTGATACAGTAACATGTGGCTCCCCCAACACAACAGGAAACAATTATGCTATATCCATAGTGACAGAATTTCCTGCCATCTGATGTGATTAGAATAGAGACACACCTCACTCAGCTGTGTCAACATTCTGCAATTAATTACTGCCAAAAGAAGCCTTTTTATAAGGCTTAGTTAGATTAGCTTCATGCACTTGCTTGATGGAGCTGGGGTAATTCCAAGTTAGTGGTCTCAAGGGTGTTATTGTGTATACAGCTGTCCAGGTCCACTAGTGCGCTCCACTGTTGGTAGTCCTGTGTCAGCTCCTCTGTATCCTCTAAGGTGATGTCAAGCCTCTAGAGATCTTCCCCAATCACATCTAGCCATCTTGTATGGGGCCTGCCTCAAGGCCTCTTCCAGCCCGCAGTTGTTGTGTCAAATGAGACTAAAGCTTTGATAGGATGATCTAGTGGGAGATGGAGGACATGTCTATACCAGTGCATACAATGGATAGCTATGAGGTGAGAGGCTGCAGACTAATGCATGAGCACATGCAGTTCTTTGTTGTATATGTGACTAAGCCATGAGCCTTTTCAATTTCTAACATGTAGCCACAAACTTTGTAGGTGTGACATAGTCTTCATATATGTCCACAGTACTTGATTTGTACATAATCTATGAACCTTGAAAGGATGAGTCGCAAAACTGACCCCTGTAGGGTCTAAAAGGAAAAGGGATGTAAATGGTCTGCAAGTAATCAATGACATCCCAAGTAATAAAATTGAATAGGATTCATTATAGAAACAATGAAAATCTTTGTCTTTGATTAACTTCAACCAAGAAAACAGTTTCTCTTTCATTTAACAAAGTCAACAGCCGTAGCAATAATAGACACAAAAAGCAGAAGATGATTGCTGCTGTGGTTACATCTATCATAACTAGTTGCACTGTTCATATAAGAACTTGTTGCCAGTTCATATTCGAACCTGTAAGAAAGCCACTTTATTTTGTCAAAGAGAAAATCCCTCACTGTAGACAAATAAGTGTAAATACATTGAGTCAGCTCAGAGCTCCATAACCAGACTGCAGGATTCATGCATTTCCATGTGGTTATCTCCTCCTCAGCAACAGAGACTAGAAAGGTAGATACTGAACACTGATACGAGAGACAGGTCCCTCTTAGAATATTCCCATAACCGTTCAACAGCTCCTCATAAATAAAATACAGGGTGACAATGTAAAACAGTGATGTCACCTCATATGTTAAAATAGGATTCACCCTCCCACCAAGCAAATATCTGATAAACCTAAAATGACTGTTAAAAACTTTGGCTTGATAGGGAGATAAAACGGATGTGAAGTAACTAGTCTGCAGTTATTATGCTTGTTTATTTCAAGTCACATTACCAAATAACCTATTTTCAACAGTTACAGAAACACAATATGCTACCTTGTACAGAAATAAATTAATAGTATGAACTAACCTTGATACTCTGAAAATATTTTTTCACCATATCACTGCAAAAGAAATAAATAAAAACACATTATTATCATTATCATCATTTTTATATCTTTAGACAAAGAGAAACATCATAAGATTATAGCTTTTTGTACCATTAAATTTCGTATTTGGACTTGAATTTTTTTTTTTTTTTTTAAGATTTGAACCTAGATTTAGACATCATTTCAATTAGTTTCATTTCTGACCTCATTAGGAGTTTTATCTTGGCTATATACATAGTATCAGACTAATGGTATTTGTCTCTCATCAAAGACAGTAATATTGAGTATGTCAATACTGGCCTTACCAATGGTAAGAGGAATAGGTACCGAATCTTTGATTCTCATTAGTTTTCCACTTTTGAATTATGAAAACATTCCTTAGAATTATATTTATTGACACACACACATCACATACATACACAAACATGCACACACACACACACACACACACACACACACGCATGCACACATACACACACACACACAAAGTCACAAATACACTCGCACCTATTATCTCTCATCAATAAAAATATAGCAAAGATACAAATATATTAAGAACTTACTAAATAACTTTAAAATCCACAATCAAGTAACAATACTGTTACACAATTCATATACTAGTATATATATATATATATATATATATATATATATATATATATATATATATATGCACATGCATATATGTATTTTTTTAAAAGCTGTATATTTTCTCATATAATCATACAAACATGAGCCTATGTACTCAATGAATATATAGATATACATATAAATTTATAGTAAGAGGAGGGATATAGTATCCAGGCAGATACTGAATTTCTCTATGTAAAATGCCAATGCTGGTTCCTTCAGATGGTGTGTTTTATAGCAAATTTCCTTTAATTCCCATCCGATGTTACAGCCTTTCCTGGCTACATAGAATGTAAAGTACAACATTGATAACAAGGAGAATGAAGAATTTGAACTTCAACCTTTATGTTTAGTTACAGTTGGTTTATTCGTAATAATTGTCCAATGTGATTAGATTGCATTAAATGCATATTGTTGCATATTTATATGCATCGATTTATGCATTATTAGTATGATCTCTTCAGGATGTATAAATATGACATTTTTCAAAGCGGAATTTTCCTCTGTTATTAGTCTGAATTAGGTTTGGTAACAGTAGCAGTAAACCATGACATTCATTCAATGAGTTGTTATTCATAACTGACTGTTTGGGTAAAATTCAGCAACACCAGCAGCAGTGTTTGTTGAAGTTGGCAAATTTTCTTGGGCCATTGGGGAGTGGTTATTTATAGTATACTTTTCTTTACAATGATCCTACATTCTTTATAGTCACATGGTTTTTTGATGGATTTCAAAGTTGGTTATACTATTTGAATTTTTTGTAAAGGTTATTAATAGTAGTAGTGGAAAATTACTAAGCAGTAGGCACCACATGGCTAATAAAGACAAGTAGTCAGTGGTAATTTAAATTTTTTTAAACTTATTATTATTATTATTAGTAATATTTATAGGATTGAAGTTACTCCTCTAGAAAGTATAGAAGCAAATAAAGAAGTGTGCCATTGTTATCAAATGAACAATATTTCAACATCTCGTGTGTATTTCACAGGTTCAAAAATAAACTTGTCAATCTACTTCATTTTGGTAATATTTATAGGATTGAGGTTACCCTGCTGGTGCTGGTGCAACATAAAAAGCATCCAGTGCACACTGGAAAGTGGTTGGTGTTTGGAAGAACATCCAGCTGTAAAGCAGACTACACAAGCACTGGTACCACATGAGAAGCACCCAGGCCACTTCGTAAAGTAGTTAACATTAGGAAGGGCATCCAGTCATAAAAACCATGCCAAAACAAACCTTGCTGGTGCTAGTGCCATGTAAAAGGCATCCTGTCCACTCTGTAAGGTGGTTGACATTATGAAATGCATCCAGCTATAAAAACAATGTCAAAACAAACAGTAAAGCATGGAGCAGTTCTTTGGATTGCCAACTCCTGTTCAAACTGTCTGACCAATACCAGCTGGGAAAATGGATATTAAATGATGATGATGATGATATATGAGTGTGTGTGTGTGTGTGTGTGTATATATATATATATATATATATATACACGCACACACATACATATACATGTGTGTGTCTGTCCCCTACCATCACTTGACAACTGGAGGACTATGATGAATAAAAGGGGACTGAGGGTTGAACCTTGGTGGACCCCCTACTTCTACCCGGAATTCTTCACTATACTCATTGCCAATCCTAACCTTACTAATGGCCTCTCTGTATAGGACCTGTACAGCCCTTATTAACCATTCATCAATCCCCAGTTTCTGCATCGCCCACCAGATAAGGGATCGGGGGACCCTATCAAAGGCTTTCTCCAAGTTACAAAAGCTAAGTATAGGGGTTTATCTTTAGCTAGGTATTTCTCCTGCAGTTGTCGAACTAGGAATATGGCACCAGTGGTGCTTCTACCCGGCACAAAACTGAACTGTATCTCATCTAAGCAGACTTTCTCTCTAATGAGATGGGCTGTGACCCTCTCCGTGACCTTCATCACCTGATCCAGTAGTTTGATACCCCTGTAGTTATTTCTATTTAGAGCATCATCTTTACTCTTGTAGCAGTTGACTATGGTGCTGCTATGCCAGTCATTGGGTGAATTACCTGGTTTACACTGCGGATGACTAGGCCATAGCCCACACCACCAGATGTCTTAAGCATAAATGGCACCCATGCTGGTGACATGTAAAACGAACCCTTGGAATGTTGGGCCCCATGGAGAAGATGACAAGTGACTGAGACTGTTGATAATATGTCATGCTTAAAAAGACTCAGTTGCAGCTGGTGTCGGTGTCACTTAAATGGCATGTGAAAAGCACCCATTACACAGTTGAAGTGGTTGGCGTTAGGAAGAGCATCCAGCCACAGAAATCATTCTAAATCAAACAGGAACTTTGTGCAGTTCTCTGGCTCATCAGTTTCAGTCAAACCATCTAACCCATGCCAACATGGAAAGCACGCCATCACCGCCACTACCATTGTCGTCACCATCAAAGTAAATAAATTAATAAGATGTTTAATAAAAGCTGCATAACTAGGACTTACTGAAGTTGAAATACTGAATATATATCTTTAGTATAGACTATCATGGCTTCTCTAAATATTTTTAACACATAAATCCTTAAATCATAATCACATTCATATATCACAGTTTCCTCATCTAATTGAAACCACTACCAAACTTGAACAAGACATAATAAAATTACTTACTCATTATCTTCTCTGTGATACTTTTGAAGTTCATAGAGTTTCTTTGAAAACTTTCTATAACCCTGCAAATATTCAAAATGAAAGCATATGTTTAGACTTTATAATAAAATTAATGATTTAACATATGCAGTTCTATTTTACCATGTAATTGACTCTTCAATCAAACTGGATATTGCCTGACTTCCTGAAGCAATTGGTTGTTTTGCTTCTCTACATCCACAGGAAGATCAACCTTCAGATGTTTGATTCAAAAACAGACAGAAACGTTGGAATAATTCCAGAACATATTCTTTCAACCAACATCGTACTGTAGGAAAATTAAAGTAATAATTTCTAAACACTGCACAAGATCACACATTTTGTAGGAGTCTAGTTATTTGCCCACAAAACTCATCTAATAAAGGAATGTGGTTCACTATTTAGGGTTTTAACTTCACAATTATTAAGTAATGGCTTTGGTTCCTGGACCAAGAGATACATTATGCCCCTGAGTAAAACAGTTCAGTATATTTCCCTCCAGTCTACTTAGCTGACAATATGAAACAACTGAGTGGTGCTGGAGCACTCTCTCACTCCAGCTACCATGTCCTCACTGTTGGGTGAATGGTAGGATGGTTGAGAAGTTATTTGTATCAAATTGTCAATGCATAGACACATAAAACACTTAGTGAAAGTATAGTTTCATGCTACCAGGTCATACTGTTTTGTTGGGTAGCTATGGGGTTATTTTCCTAAATACTCGACAAATATTATCTTCTGAAATCTGGTAGGATGAAAGACAAAATATTTATGTATATGTTTGTGCATTTGAATTTGTCCCCCTACCATTGCTTGACAACCAATGTTGGTGTGTTTAGATCCCTGTAACTTAGCAATTTGTTAAAGCAGACTGATAGAATAAGTACTTGGCTTACAAAAAATAAGCCCTGGGAAAGAGCAGGATGAGATATTACAAGGCATCCAATCTGTTGTTTGAACAATTCTGAACTGCTGCTATCATTATTAAATTCAAAAAGTGAAGACAAAGGTAGTGTCACCACAAGCATGGCTGTGAGAAGGGAAAGAGCAGGATGAGATATCACAATGCATCCAATCAGGACTGCTACTATTTTTATCAAATTCCCAAAATGAAAGGTACAATTAACTTCATTGATATTTGAACTCAGAATGCAGACAACCAAGACAAATACTTCAAAGTCTTCTATCTGATGCTCTAATCACTCAGTGGATCTTTTCTGTTTGGTTTCATGTTTTGGAATTTTAGAATTAAAAGATTTTCAAATTTGTTATGTAATTTTTCATGTTGAATCTGGTGATGTTCTTCACTTTTTCCAGAAAGATTTTGAGGAATGACATACTAGATAATGGTAGTCCTAGAAAACTTTTGGTCATAGGTCTGACTGATAAAAACATTCCTCTTCAGTTTTCACTTTCTCCATCATATTCGAGTTGGTGACAAATGGGTAAGCAGACTACACAACAACTTGGCTTGTTACTATTCATACAGGAAACACTATGTCTGTGGCATTTGACAAGCTAAAATTACCCAAAATTCATTTCTTATTTTAAGGCAAAAATGAATTTCATTTCCACCACATCAATACACCAAATGTGAATCAAGTGGAACAAAATTAAAGGAATTGAAAAGTGAAAGCCAAACAGAAACAACCCAAGTCAGCCAATACACTGCACAGTAAATAAATCATATCAACTAACCGTATAATTTTTAAAGTATTTTTCTGCAAGTTTCCTGCAAAAGAAACAAACATGTATTTTCATCATGTCATCACAATCATAATAGTTATTTCTACATCAACTCACAAAAAGAAACTTTATGTCAGTACAACATACAAGCAGTGGTGCATACATCACATAAAAAACTCAAATGCTAATGCCATGTATAAAGCAACTGGTACAGTCTGTAAAGTGGCTGGCCCGAGGGAAAGCATCCAACTGAAGAAACCATGCCAAAACAGATGACTAGAGACTGCTGTAGTTTTCTGGCTTGCCAGCTTCTATTAAACAATCTGACCCTTAACAGAGACTTATGTGGAACCAGCACAGGTGCATTTTATGTGCCACTGACACAGGTGCTTCTCACTTGGCAATGAGAAAGGAAAATTTTAATTTTAATCAGTGTTTAAAACGTTTATTGTTCAATTCATTTCAATGTGAACTGTGGAAAGAAATGATTCTGAATTGAAATCCCACCCCCTTATTCTGTTTCTCCCCTGTCTCTGTTCTGTGGGTGTATGGAATAGGCTTGAGCCTTTTGTCTTGCAGTTAAGTACATACAAACAAAAATAGTGTATTAAAAGTTGCATAACCAGGACTTACTGAAGTTGAAATACTGAACATATAGATTCCATGTTGTCTCATATCAACAATGTCATGGCTTCTCTTACTATTTCCTACATTTATATTTCCTAATATCGTTATCATATTTATACAACACAAGCTCCTCATAATTCAAAGTCAAAATCAAACTTAAGCAGATATTGTATAATCACTTACTTGGCATCTTGACTTCCAATATCCATTTTATACTTATTAATATCCCCTTCGAAATCTTCATATGACTAGAAAAAATTACAATAAAAGCATATGTTGTAACTTTATAATAAAAAGCAAATGACTTAACATTAACAGTTCTATTTTGGACTGGTTTTGACTCTTCAATGAAACAAAACATTACCTGACTCACAGAAACACTTTCAAAAAACAAAACTAATCCTTTTCTCTATACATTCTAACTTCCAGGAAAGAGCTGAAATCATTGACTGATGGGGGATATTACCTAACTTGAGAAGTGATGCAGTAAAAGGATGTAATATAATACTACAAGGCATTTAATCTTGCATTGTCAACTGATTCTGATATTTCCTTCTTAAAAAGAGATTCTATGTAGCCACTAAAAGATAGCAGCAAATATCTCTCTTACAACTTAAAAAAAAAAAGCGTAGCTTTGTTATAAGAGGCTTGTTTCATAAACACATGGTTGCAGGTTCAATCTCACAGCATGCCACCTTGGCAGGTGTTTTCTACTCTAGTGTCGGACTGACCAAAGTTTTGAGAGTGGACTTGATTGACAAAAACTGAAGAGGCCTGTCATATGTATGTGCATGCATACATGTGTGTGTTTGTGTGTGAGAGACATGTTGTGTCTGTGTTTGTCCCCACCCACTACTTGATAACTGGTGTTCGTGTATTTATGTTCCCATAACTTAGCAGTTCAGCAGCAATAACTAATAGAGTAAGTACCAATTCCACTAAAAATTCTGAAAGAAAGTGCCTCAGCATGGCCACAGTCTAACGACTGAAAAAAAGTAGTCCTCAAAAGATATAAGAATTCATTCACGTAGATGTTGTTTTTACAGTGTAAGGATTTAATGTGTTTCCTTGGTCTTTAGACTCTCATGGAAAGACAATTGGGACTAAACAACAATAACTGTAATAGTAACAACAATAACCACAAACATCACAACCAATGCTGCTGCTGAAGCTACTGGTGGTGGTGGTGCTGCTACCCACCACTATTTTAGAAAAAGAAGACCTTCCAGAAATTCACCTTAAAGAGCGAAACAATGATAAATCTAAAAACGACTGTTAAGGGTTCCGGTTTGAGATAAAACAGAAATGAGAGATAACAAGCCTGTGGTTAGGATGCTTGTCTGTTTCAACTCACATTAACAGAGGATCTACTAACTTATTTCCAACAGCTACACAAACTCAATATGCTGCCTCGTACAAAATAAAAAAGTAGTGAGAACTAACCGTGTAACTGCCAAAATATAATTTTGCTAGAAATCTGCAAAAGAAAGGGATATACATCATCATCACTAACATCATCATAATAATAAAAAAAAAATCATAAGATTATAATTTTTTGTGCAATTAATTTCATTTTTAGACTAGACCTTAAGATTCACATTAACCATATTCCTGCCAATAGCATCTGGCTACACCACCAGTCTATGCACATCATTTTTGAATTGGCAAAGAAAAAAACCTGTTTTCTTTTTTCAATTTTTTTTTTTTTGTTGGAATATGAAGAGAATATTGCAATTGAGAGATGAAAACCATTTTAACTGACCAGTTGTGGCTATTTTAAACTCTTTGGCATTTAAAAGGGTTGTATCCAACCCAAATGTTCCACCTGCTTTATGTTGAAAATAGCCAGATCTGATATCTCACACCTACCCTACAATCTCATTCTACAAATAAACAATTATCTTATGAAATTTTCAAAGCTACAAGACAAACCACGGTCAATTCAAAATGATGTGCATAACGAAGCTTTACATTTCCCAGAGTAATCTGATTGCTAAACGGTTAATCATTGTATATTTTTATAGTATCATCATATTTAATGATGCATATTTTAATGTCCTTTTAGACTGTACTATTTTCAAAATACAACTCATAAGAATTTAACAATATAATTTGTCATAGATTATTTTATACACATTTGTATTGAACTTAATTTCAAACTGAGAAAGCTGAGATATATCCATGAAATACAGGAAAATATTGATTGAATCCATCAAATGATTGAGTTTGAATTTTCAAATGTAGCTTAAAAAAGTATTTAATTGATCTTCTGTTCTCAACACTTTTTGATAATAGCAATTTGTGAAAATATCTCAATTTTAAATTTCAAACTAAAAAAAAAAGAGAGAAAAATAAATTCATCCGTCCACCTACCCATCATATCCAGCCACTATTTGTTGTCAGGTTAGAGTATCACATCTATAGGGTCTAATCAGAAGTGACCATCACTAGACTGCCTGACTGGATTTCCAAGAATGACCAACTGAGACAATATTCTTGCTCCAACCCTAGGTCTCCTTGAAGAGTCCATCTAGTGATTCTTTCCTGCAACATTCTAATCCAGTACCAGAGATGAAACTCTTCAATGAGCAGAAGAAGAAGTTTGCCCTGAAGAGACTCCCTAGCCTCCAAGCTATG
The DNA here is from genome assembly GCF_046866305.1 of Octopus bimaculoides. Lineage (NCBI taxonomy): Eukaryota > Metazoa > Mollusca > Cephalopoda > Octopoda > Octopodidae > Octopus > Octopus bimaculoides. Next base: position 125,559,445 of record NC_142932.1, on the reverse strand, counting down.
CACCTTGTCAAGTAACATTACTCTAGAGACCTTTTGGTACACTGGCATGAAAAGTTGCAGCAGAGACAGTAAAAAACCCCAAAACTAAGTCATAGGAGGACTCTGGGGTTAAGCTGGACTCTGATATTAGGTTGACCAATAAAGTATTCTGGCAGAATATCTTCTAACTTTGTAACAAGAAGCCCTCTTCCACTGCTGCCATTAAGAATTCAGCTGGAATTCTTCACTCTAAAAGGAAGAACATTCTTTGGGCTTGAAGAGAATATATTGACGATCTTCTCAATCTGATTAGGATAAAATCTTCTGGTTGCCATGAGGTGCATCTAGGACTAAAGACTAACCTCACAGAGGCTAGAGTCATAGAGGTGATTAAAGCATTCAAGTGTGGCAAGGCAGCTGAAGTGGATGAGATGTTAAGAAAATTAAAAAGAGAAGGTATTGTCTGGTTGATTTGTTTATAGCATGGACTTCTGAAAGGACACCAAAACAATGGCAGTCTGTGGTGATGATCCCAATTTTGAAAAAGGGAGAGAAAACTCAAAGAAACAAATGTCTGGACAAGGAATTCCTTAATTTGTATATGTGTTATTCCTTGTTTCTGTTCTGGGTTGATATAAAAACTATAAAAGTTACATGACAAGGACTTAGTGAAATTCAAATACTGAATATAAATACATTTAGTTCTTTCTCACATCAACATTGCCATGGATACTCTTACTGTTTTCTACATATATCTTTATATCTGAGAAGGCTAAGTCAATAACAATAATCCCAGTGCTCAACTGTTACTTATTCTCTCAACACCAAAAGACGAAAGGCAAAGAATTTGAACCCAGAGTGTAAAGACACACAAAATCCCACTAAGCATTATGCCTGTTGTGCAAACAACTCTGCCAGCTTGTCACCTTATATATATATATATATATATATATATATATATATATATATATATATATATATATAGAGAGAGAGAGAGAGAGAGAGAGAGAGAGAGAGAGAGATATTATTGTATTGTAATCACATTTATACATCACAATCTCATCATTTCAAGTAAAAATGAAACAAAATGTAATAAAAATATTTACTTAGCTCTTTCTGTGTCAATACTTGGAAGGCAGAACATATCTTCCAAAAAGTCTTCATACTTCTACAAATAATCAAAATGAAACCATGTGCTTAGACTTTATAAATAAAACATCTGTAGTTCTATTTTACCATATAATTGACTCTTCAATCAAACTGGATATTGCCTGACTTCCTGAAGCAATTGGTTGTTTTGCTTCTCTACATCCACAGCAACATCAAATTTCAGACGTTTGATTCAAAAACAGACAGAAACGTTGGAATAATTCCAGAACAAATTCTTTCAACCAACTTTGTACTGTAGGAAAATTAAAGTAATAATTTTTAAACAATGCACAAGATCACACATTTTGTAGGAGTCTAGTTATTTGCCCACAGAACTCAACTAATAAAAGAATGTGGTTTACTACTTAGGGTTTTAACTTCACAATTATAAAGTAATGGCTTTGGTTCCTGGACCAAGAGGTACATTATGCCCCTGAGTAAAACAGTTCAGTATATTTCCCTCCAGTCAACTTAGCTGACACTAAGCAACAACTGAGTGGTGCTGGAGCCCTCTCTCAATCCAGCTATCATGTCCTCACTGTTGGGTGAAAGGTAGGATGGTTGAGAAGTTACTTGTATTGAATTCTCACTGAATAGAAACATAAAACACTTAGTGAAAGTATAGTTTCAGATTATATTATTTTGTGTGAGATAACACATGGAGTTATTTTTGTGGGTTATTTTTCTAAATATTTGGCTAATATTTTCTGAAATCAGAAAATATGAAAGACAAAACTGACAAATGTGAGATTCAAAATCAGGCAATAATCCTCCACTTCATTAAAAGAAGTGGCAAAATATTCATTACATCTTGAATAAAAAAAAAAGAAAAAAGAATTGTAAGAGATTTGGATATAGTGGATCTTTTAGTACCTAGATATAGTATTTCTGTAAAGAAGGAAGATAAAATGGTAACAACTTCAAAGACATTGCTCATTCAGAACTGACCTAGAATTAAGTCTTCCATATTGAATATGCCCATATCCAGCCCAAATATTCAAACTGTTTTATATTCACACCAACCACATCTGGCTTCTCACACCAACTGTATAACGTCAGTCATCATCATCATCATCTTTTAATGTCTGTTGTCCATGCTGGCATGGGTTGGACAGTTTGACCAAGTGCAGTAAGATGAGGAGTTGCACCAGAGTCCGGTTTAATTTGGCATGGTTTCTACAGTTCACCACCTCATCTCATGTCTTTTTTGGTCTCCCGTTTCCACAGGCTTCCTACATGGTTACAGATCAGCACTTCTTTACATATGTGTCCTCGTCCTGACACACCACATGACCATACTAGTGCAGTTGTCTCTCTGCACACCAAATTTGATACCTCTTATGTCCCACTTTTCTCTCAAGACACTTGCACTCTGTCGTACATACACACTGACATTGCACATCAAATGAAGCATACTAGCTTCATTTCTTTCAAGCCTATGCCTGTCCTCAGTGGTTACAGCCCATGCGTCACTGCCATGTAGCACAAGTGTTTGCACACAAGCGTCATGCAATCTGACTTTCACTCTGAGAGAGAGGGCCTTTGTTGCCAACATATTCTAAAAATAAATAATCCTATCTTTGAAGTCTTCAACCTAATGCATGATTAATTCAAAAGAATGTGAATAAATAAGCATTACATTTTATAGTGGACTCTGAATTCTAAAGGAATAATAAAATTAAATATGAGTCCAATACAAGAAACAAAGGCTTTCTCCTTCATTAGTTTCAATATAAAAGCTGTAGTGGGTACTTCTACCAACACAACTTCTACAACTTTACTTGTGTTATCAAGCTTCAATAAATGGGATGCTACACTGAACTCACTGGCATTTCAATTCAGAAATTGTAAACATTAAACTAGTATATCAAAATCTTGTATACCATCAAGTCTCTTCCTCTTAATGCTGTGCCAAATTACCAATATTCAAAAGACATGTAGAATTCCAAAACAACGTAGAGAAGCAAAATATGTTTGGAGAATAAAATAAATCTAATCTCTAGTCCCAAACAGAGAAGGACCCTCACAGAAGGCAGCATATAATCATTCCATTTGCTTAATTATAGCAATCAAATTGTCATCAACTATCATCCTTGAAATGGCATCAGCTTATATGAAGTTCTTCAATTTCAGACAATGATCCAAAAGAAAGACAATACTTTTATGATTTTTTATAAGTTTCTCAAATGAGGCAAGTTAGTTTCCATGGCATTTTGGTAGCCCTGCCTCAGACTTGTAAGAATTTCAGTGTAGGATGTTTAACCTGAATAACTGAAGGTAAACAATAATCGGTGGAGAGGAAATCCTGATTTGGTCCAAATGCATGAAAGTGAGAGAATTCTCAGTAAAGTCACCCAAGAACCAATCTTTTAAATTATTCTGGTAGAAAACAAGAGAAATTTCATTCATGGCATCTCTAGTTAGAAACACATCAGAATGAACAGGTGACTTAGATGAAACTGCACCTTGTTACCTAATGTGATGCCACAGGTAGGCTAATGATATTGTTTACCTTATTTCTTAAATGAATTATAAGTCTTTAGAAAAACCTTCAGAGATGACAGAATGTTGAAGGTTTTTGCAGGTTTATTTTTAATCCTTTAACAGATTATTCAGTCAAATGCAATGGATATTTATCCATATTGTCCTGAATTAATCATGCATTATCTTGTAGATTTGGGGTTTTGATTATGTGATTGTCTATTTATGAAACCCAAACTGCTGGTCATGTCTACCTCCATATGAGTGCAAATGAGGACTTGTAGATTAGATGTTGCTGACACTGTTGCTGCAATTACTACCATTACCACCACCACCACCTACACCATGAAGAACATGACAATGACCACCAACATTACTACCATTACAGCAATTGCTACCACCACTACTACCACCACCATCACTATATTCAGCAGAGGACTACTGCTTTGTCAACTTACACTGTTGCAATTGTCATCTAAAGTTAGGTTGCTGCTCAATTTCAGACAGTGTTAAGGGACTAACTGCTAAATTAATTCCAACACTGACATGAATTGAGGTACAGGAAGGGAAAATGCTGAATAAATAAATTAAAAAAACACCTGCACTGGATTTGATCCTATGACCTAAGAGCATGTAATCCAATATTTTATTCTCACAACCATAGCATTTCTGCAGGTGTATATACTTTGGCAGTTTATAATTAAATACCAGATTTAGTAACAAATCAGTTATTTTTAGCTCTGTTGTAATTGTTTAGCCCCAGGCCAGTCCCGATCCAGCAGACCACCTATCCCAAGAGAGTGTTTCTAATGACAAAACAATTTTGCAGGGCCTCCAATACTGGTAGGAAAAGGGGAGGATGAAACCATCACTTGTTTGGTATCGTCAGACCATATATCTTGAGTGAATGCTTACTACAGAAGGAATTCCACTGAACGCACCAAAGGTACAGCTGATGGTATTAGAATGGACAAGGGATCAAATCTAACACCAAAGAATAAGTAAAGTCCATGCAAGAGAGCTTTCTAAGAGCTTGCTGCTACCAAAGTTTATACACAAAATTTGGTTTGACCCCAGGTTAAAGTAGAAGACCAGCTGTTGCATCTACATTGAAGCCTCCCTCTGTCTACAGCACAATGTTATCTAAGGAAAAGACAAAGGCCAATACAGTTTCACAGTATGGCTGTGAGAAGGGAAAGGGCAGGATGAGATATCACAAGGCATCCAATCAAGTGTTTTAACAACCCTGAACTGCTACTATTATTATCAAATTCAAAAAGTGAACCCTTCATTGATATTTGAACTCAGAATGTAGACAACCAAGACAAATACTGCAAAGCCTTCCACTCGATGCTCTATCACTCTGCCAACATACTGGACTGTAAATAAATCATATCAACTAACCTCACAGTTTTTGAAGTATTTCTGTACCAGTTTCCTGCCAAAATAAAACAAATAAACTTTCATCACACCATCACAATCATCATCATTATTTCTACATGAACTCACAAAAAGAAGCATTACAGAACTGTTATTTTGTGTTTGTACATTTTATTATTTTAATCTAAATCTACAATACATTTGAACAGGTTCAATATCTGATTATCACCAGGCATCATATTTGTGGATGTCTGTAGAGTATCAAACTGGAATGTATTTAGTGTACTAAGATTTCTCTGTCAGCAAAAGCAGCCATGGTGAGTGAACGTCAGTTTTAGGTATGTTTTAACTGGCTTTTTAACAAGAGCATGACTCTTGCTAATAGGTAAAGCATCTTGGTTTTCCAAAAGGAACAAATGAATAAATGATATCACAAAGTATTATAAATGCTTCAAATTTTCATTAATTAAGCTTGAAACTCATCTTCGTTCATTCAAATTAAGCTTCTATAAATTACTCTAGAGAAAGACTTTTGTCATTGAATAACAAGCGATTCTTCCTTATCTCCATTCTATACTGCACACTGGCCAGTCCTTGGTCAGTTTTGGTAGCATCTCAGGCATTTTCAGAAGAGGTTGCAAGCCCTTTGATTTAACCCTTCCCCAATTATAGAGACAGAGACACTGTGAATGTGTCCTAAGATATTTTACACAGTATAATGGCACTAATGCAAAGAAAGTAAGAAAGTTCAATTCATTTCTTTTGTTCTTGACTAAAGTTCATTATTTCAATGTGAACTGGAGAAAGAAATGATTCTGAATTGAAAATCCCACCCCTTATTCTGTTCCTCCCCTGTCTCTGTTCTGTGGGAGTATGGAATAGGCTTGAGCCTTTTGTCTTGCAGTTAAGTACATACAAACAAAAATAGTGTATTAAAAGTTGCATAACCAGGACTTACTGAAGTTGAAATACTGAACATATATTGAGTTGGCAACTAAGTTCCTGCCGTTTTTATAAATTTAAATTTTTTAAAAGGTTTAATAAAAAATAACAAGTAATTAATCAATAATGTATTCACCCTTGTTGTTTACAGTTACTTCTCAATGTTCAATAAAATTTTCAATACCTAGTTGGTATTGAAAAATTGATGCAACCAAGCTCTCAATTCTGCAACAGTATTGAATGAACTCCGTGCATAGCATTTGAAAGAGATCGAAAGAGATGGAAATCCGTTGGTGCCAAATCAGAAGAGTACAGCAGGTGTGGCAGCACTTCCCAGCCATGCGTTTGAATGGCTTCCTTGGTCATATTGGCGATATGAGGGCAGGCGTTGTCGTGCAGCAGAACTCCATGCTGACGATTAGGTCTTTTCTCTTGAATAGCCGTGTTGAGTCATTCTATCTGTTGAACATAGAGTTCCGCGTTGACCATTTGGTTCCGTTCAAGAAATTCGTAATGGATAATCCCTTCCCAGTCCCACCAGATGCACAACATCGTTTTACGTGGATGAAGATATTGTTTCATGCGCAGTGTCGCTTGTTTACTGGGGCTAAACCATTCCTTATGCTGCTTCATATTGATGTACAGGCACCATTTTTCGTCGTCAGTAACGATTTGGTAAAAAATAAAACGTTGCTTGTGTCCATGAGTTGAGCGGTGACTAGCAAGCAAACCAGCAGAGATTGTGGCTCATTAATTTTTGTTGTTGTCACTTAAAGCATGTGGAACCCATGATCCATACTTCTGAACCTTTCCCATCGAGTGAGGATGCTTCTCTATAGCAGTGTGGGAGCATTCCATTTTCTCTGCCAGTTCCCTTGTCGTTTGACAAGAATTTTCGTGCAAAAGTTGGTTTCATTGCTCTTCATTGAACTCAACTGGACGGCCAGAATGAGGTGTGTCATTGAGGTCAAAATTTCCATTTTTGAACTTTGCACACCAATCAAGAGTGGTTCTTTCAGCTATGGCACCCTTTCCATACACAGCACGAATGTCACAAGCAGCTTTTGCAGCCTTAAAACCTTGATTAAAAGCAAAAAGAAGGAGGTGTCAAAAATGCTCGTTTTTCTTAACTTTACATTCCATTTTAATGATCTGAAAATAAACTAAAATTAACTAGAAAAAAAAAAAAGATTCCAAAATAATTCAAAAGAAGAATTCTCGAAAAAAAGATTACAAAATTTAAAAATGCAATAAATTCCAAAATTTAAAAAAACGGCAGGAACTTAGTTGCCAATTCAATATATTTTGTGTTGTCTCATATCAACAATGTCATGCCTTCTCTTACTATTTCCTACATTTATACATCCTTATATTGTTATCATATTTATATACATCACAGTTTCTACATAATTTGAAGGTAAAAATTAAATTTAAGCAGAATCTTATAAAATTACTTACATGACGTCTTGACTTCTAACATCCTTTGTATACTTATTAATTTCCAGTTCGAAGTCTCTATATTTCTAGAAAAGTTTACAATAAAAACATTTGTTGTAACTTCATAAAATAAAAGCAAGTTCTGTTTTGGACTGGTTTCCAAAATGAAAAAAAAACATTACCTGACTCACAGAAACACTTTAAAAAAACAAAACTAGTCCTTTTCTCTATACATGCTAACTTTTAGTAAAGAGCTGAAATCATTGACTGATGGGGGATATTACCTAACTTGAGAAGTGATGCAGTAAAGGGACGTAACATAATACTACAAGGCATTTAATCTTGCACTGTAAACTGATTTTGATATTCCTTTCTTAAAAGAAGATTCTATGCAGTCACTAAAAGATAGCAGCAAAAAAAAGACAAAAAGTAAGGCATGGCTGCGTGGTAAGAAATTGGTTTCCCAACAACATGACTCTAGGTTCAGTCCTACTGTGTGCAATCTTGGGCACATATCTTTTACTATAGCTTTGGGCCAATCAAAATCTTGTGAGTTTGTGAGTAGGGTTAGGGTTACAGAGACTGAAAGAAGCCTGCCACACACACGTGTGTGTGTGTCTTTGTTTGTCCACAACCACTGCTTGACAACCAGTGTTGGTGTGTTTATGCCCCCATAACCTAGCAGTCCACCAAAAATTGATCAAGAGAAGAAGTACCAATCTTGAAAACAATAGGTACAGGGGTTGATACATTCCACTAAAAATTATGAAAAGTGGTACCCCAGCATGGCCACCGTCCAGTGACTGAAACAAGATGAAAGGTGAAAGATATATTGTATATTGCTGTATCAAGATACACAGTGAGTCCATTAGCTTCTATTCCAATGGAGAAATGGGTACTTCTCCTACCAGCCACAAACTCTACCTCTGCCTATCACCTGAATTGTTGTATGTTGTGTTATTAGACGTGAAAAGATGGAAAGCTATGTTGACCTCCGCACAATTTTGAATACAGAAATTCAAGAAAGGTGTTATGCTGTCAGTTGATTGCTCAGCTAAATCTTCATCAACTATCATCTTTAAAATGTCTTAAACAAGTTTGTTAGAAGGGGCAGGTAAGTTTCCTTAATATTTTGGTAGCGCTGTCTCAGACTTGTAAGAATTTCCAACCTCAACATCTGAAGGAAAAAACAGATGGATGGAGAGGAAACTGTTGATTTGGTCCAAATGCATGAAGGTGAGAGAATTGATGCTAAAGGCACCCAAGAAGCAGATGGTGGTGTTAAACTGGGTGGCATGTAAACCCTGTACCCAGTTTCCTGATAAAGCAAAGTAGTTTGATGAAAACCAAACAGTTGGTCATCTTATGTCCATATGAATGAAAATAACAACCTGTAGATTGGAAATCACCATCATCATAGTTTTAATATTCACATTATATAGCCTTCATAGGTCTGGCAGAATCCATTCACGTAGTATTTTTGCATTGTAAGGACTTAATGTGTTTCCTTGGTCTTTAGACTCCCAGGGAAAGACAATTGGAGCTAAACAACAATAACTGTAAGAGTAACAACAATAACCACAAAAGTCAAAGTCAATGCTTCTGCTGCTGCTGGGGGTGGTGGTGGTGTTGTTGCTACCTCTACTATTTAAAAAAATGAATACCCCCAACAATTCACCTTCAAAAGCAAAACATTAAATCTAAAAACGACTGTTAAGGGCTCTGGCTGGATGAGATAAAACAGAGGTGAGAGATACCAAGCCTGTGGTCAGGATGCTTGTCTGTTTCAACTCACATTAACAGAGCATCTACTAACTTATTTCCAACAGCTACACAAACTCAATATGCTGTCTAGTACAAAATAAATAAATAATAAGAACTAACCTGTGTATATCCACAATATTTTTCTGCTAGATATCTGCAAAAGAAAGAAAGGAACACACTTCATCATGACTATCATCATCATTTTTATGCCTCTAGACAATCAAAAATATCATAAGATTATAACATTTTTTACAACTTCATCTTTAAACACGAAGACAGAATGTGTTGCTGAAGAGGTTACAGATGTATGACAATAAATTTCTGGATAATGGACACACGTTAGTAAAAGAACAGTAATAAATGAGTGAAAAACAATATATAGAGCATGTGTTTATTTTCAAAATACAACTCATGAGAATTTAAAGACAATCATCGGTCCTCAGTCCCTTCTTGTTCATCATAGTCCTCTATGCAATAACAGAGGATATAATTTATATCTTTTTTATATTTGTTTCAGTTATTAGACTGCAACCATGTTGGGGCACTGCTTTCGAGAATTTTAGTTAAAGGAATCAACCCCTGAACATATTTTTTAAACCTGTCATTTGTTCTGTTGGTCTTTTTTGCAGAACCTCTAAGTCATGGTGATGCAAGCACAACAACACTGGTTGTTAAGCAGTGGTGTGGGATAAACACAAAGGCACACATGCACACAGATCCAAACACACACTAACATACAGACATACATACGTATATATATATATATATATATATATATATATATATATATATATATATATATAATATTTGACATTATATACTTAATTTTATAAGTTTGATACTAATTCATATTTATGATTTTAATTCTTAATTTTGTAAAGTTTATTTTTTTAGTGCTTAATTTAATGCTTAAGTTTTAAGGTGATGTAAAACTAGATGAACAATATTCTAAAAAAAGAACCTGAAGATGTGTTGGTAGAATTGTAAAACTCATGATTGCATACATATATATATATATATATATATATATATACACATATATATTATAATCTTCCAATACTTAAACATGTGTAGTTCCTTCATAATTGATAATTTTAACTTAAGTAGGAGATAATTAAGGAAGTATATTTTATACCCTGCTGGTGTACTGGTTATATCCTTTAAAGTATTATTTTATGATGTGCAAATGGATACCATGAGTTTACCTTCAGAGATGCTCATTAGGTTATTTTTTTTGCATAATTTGAAATAGAATATCCACATGTCTATAAATCCCCAAAACTGAATTATTATTAATTTCTATTATATATTTTGTATATTTCTAGATATATACATATAAATATATGATAATCAAGATCCCACTGCACGATATGCAGATGCATGTAATGGTAAAGGGTTGTACCTGATTAATTTGGAAATTCGTTTTCCCAAATTATTCAAATTAAAATATATATATCATTATATTGTGATCACGTTTACACAACATCATCTCCTCATTTCAATAAAATAAAAATCCAATTTAAATAAAATTTAATACAAATATTTACAAAGCTCTTTCTCTGAGAATAACATCAATTTTCAGTTCCCTGCAAAGATCTCCATAACCCTGCAAATATTCAAAATGAAAGCATATGTTTAGACTTTATAATAAAATTAATGATTTAACATCAGTAGTTCTATTTTACCATGTAATTGACTCTTCAATCAAACTGGATATTGCCTGACTTCGTGAAGTAATTGGTTGTTTTGCTTCTCTACATCCACAGCAACATCAAATTTCAGATGTTTGACTCAAAAACTGACGGAAACATTGGAATAATTCCAGAACATATTCTTTCAACCAACTTTGTACTGTAGGAAAATTAAAGTAATAATTTCTAAACAATGCACAAGATCACACATTTTGTAGGAGTCTAGTTATTTGCCCACAGAACTCAACTAATAAAGGAATGTGGTTTACTACTTAGGGTTTTAACTTCACAATTATAAAGTAATGGCTTTGGTTCCTGGACCAAGAGGTACATTATGCTCCTGAGTAAAACAGTTCAGTATATTTCCCTCCAGTCTACTTAGCTGACAATAAGCAACAACTGAGTGGTGCTGGAGCACTCTCTCACTCCAGCTACCATGTCCTCACTGTTGGGTGAAAGGTAGGATGGTTGAGAAGTTGTTTGTATCAAATTGTCACTGCATAGACACATAAAACACTTAGTGAAAGTATAGTTTCAGATTATATTACTCTGTGTGAGATAGCTATGGAGTTATTTTTGTGGGTTACTTTTCTAAATACTTGACTAATATTTATTTTCTGAAATCAGGAAAGATGAAAGACAAAATTGACAAATGTGAGATTCAGAATCAGGCAATAATCCTCCACTTCATTAAAAGAAGTGGCAAAATATTCATTACATTTAAAAAAAAAAATTTTTAAATAGAAGTGTTGGAGTTTGGGATATACTGGATCCTGTAGTACCTCGATATAGGATTTCTGTGAAGGAAGAGAACAAAATGGTAACAGCTTCAAAGACATTGCTCATTCAGAACTGACTTGGAATTTAGCCTTTCAGACTAAATGTGCCCATATTCAGCCGAAATATTCTACTTGTTCTATATTCACACCAGCCACATCACACTTCTCACACCTACCATACAATGACATTCTAAAAATAATCACAACACTGAAGTCTTAAAGCTACAAGATAATGCATGATTAATTCAAAAGAATGTGGGTAAATAAGCATTACATTTGATAGTGGAATCTGAATTCTAAAGAATTAAACAAAAATAACAAAAATAATAAAATTAAATATGAATCCAATACAAGAAACAAAGGCTTTCTCCTTCATTAGTTTCAATATCAAAGCTGTAGTGGGTACTTCTACCAACACAACTTCTACAACTTTACTTGTGTTATCAAGCTTCAATAAATGGGATGCTACACTGAACTCACTGGCATTTCAATTCAGAAATTGTAAACATTAAACGAGTATATCAAAATTTTGTATACCATCAAGTCTCTTCCTCTTAATGCTGTGCCAAATTACCAATATTCAAAAGAGGTGTAGAATTCCAAAACAACGTAGGGAAGCAAAATATGTTTGGCAAATGAAATAAATCTAATCTCTAGTCCCTAACAGAGAAGGACCCTCACAGAAGGCAGCATATAATCATTCCATTTGCTTAATTATAGCAACCAAATTGTCATCAACTATCATCCTTGAAATGGCATCAGCTTATATGAAGTTCTTCAATTTCAGACAATGATCCAAAAGAAAGACAATACTTTTATGATTTTTTTTGTAAGTTTGTTAGATGAGGCAAATTAGTTTCCATGACATTTTGGTAGCCCTGCCTCAGACTTGTAAGAATTTCAGTGTTTAACCTGAATAACTGAAGGTAAACAATAATCGGTGGAGAGGAACTGCTGATTTGGTTCAAATGCATGAAAGTGAGGGAATTCTCAGTAAAGTCACCCAAGAATCAATCTTTTAAATTATTCTGGTAGAAAACAAGAGAAATTTCAGTCGTGACATCTCTAATTAGAAACACATCAGAATGAACAGGTGACTTAGATGAAACTGCACCTTGTTACCTAATGTGATGTCACAGGTAGGCTAATGATATTGTTTACCTTATTTCTTAAATGAATTCTTAAGTCTTTAGAAAAACCTTCATAGATGACAGAATGTTGAAGGTTTTTGCAGGTTTATTTTTAATCCTTTAACAGATTATTCAGTCAAATGCAATGGATATTTATCCATATTGTCCTGAATTAATCATGCATTATCTTATAGATTTGGGGTTTTGATTATGTGATTGTCTATTCATGAAACCCAAACTACTGGTCATGTCTACCTCCATATGAGTGCAAATGAGGACTTGTAGATTAGATGTTGCTGACACTGCTGCTGCAATTACTACCATTACCACCACCACCACCTACACCATGAAGAACATGACAATGACCACCAACATTACTACCATTACAGCAATTGCTACCACCACTACTACCACCACCATCACTATATTCAGCAGAGGACTACTGCTTTGTCAACTTACACTGTTGCAATTGTCATCTGAAGTTAGGTTGCTGCCCAATTTCAGACAGTGTTAAGGGACTAACTGCTAAATTAATTCCAACATTGGCATGAATTGAGGTAGAGGAAGGGCTGAATAAATAAATTAAAAAAGAAAAAAACACCTGCACGGGATTTGATCCTATGACCTATGAGCATGTAATCCAATATTTTATTCCTACAACCGTCGCATTTTGGCAGGTGTATATACTTTGGCAGTCTATAATTAAATAATACCAGATTTAGTAACAAATCAGTTCTTTCTAGTTCTGTTGTAATTGTTTAGCCCCAGGCCAGTCCCGATCCAGCAGACCAACTATCCCAAGATAGTGTTTCTTATGACTAAACAATTTTGCAGGGCCTCCATCACTGGTAGGAAAAGGGGAGGATCAAACCATCACTTGTTTGGTATTGTCATCATCATCATTTAACATCCGCATTCCATGCTTGGATGATTTGACTGAGGTCTGGTGAACAGATTGGCTGCACCAGGCTCCAATCTGATTTGGCAGTTTCTACATCTGGATACTCTTCCTAACGCCAACCACTCTGAGAGTGTAGTGGGTGCTTTTACGTGCCACTGGCACGAGGACCAGTCAAACGGTACTGGCAACAGCCACACTCAAAAAGGCGTTTTTTACGTGCCACCTGCATGGGAGCCAGTCCAGCAGCACTGGCAACGACCTCACTTGAATAATTTTTCTAACGTGCCAGGAAGGTGATGCTATAACAATTCCACTCAAATGGTGATTTTTACGGGCCACTAGCACGGAAGCCAGACATCTGCTCTGGCAATGAACACGCTCGGACAGTACTGTTAATGCTCCACTGGCGCAGGTGCCAGTCATCGAGTATGTTTCAATTACGATTTTGATTTCACTTGCCCCAACAGGTCTTCGCAAGCAGAGTTTAGTGTCCACAGAAGGAGAGGTTAGCATGGGTGCCAGTCGTCAGGTTCGGTACGATTACGATTTCTGATTTCAAATTCACTTGCCTCAAAAGGTCTTCACAAGCAGAGTTTTTAGTGTCCAATGAAGTAAAGATACGAATTAGTGAGCTGGCTACACTTCTGGCAGAGGTCACAAATTACACTCTCACTTGGCTTGCCGAGTCTTCTCACGTACTGCATATTTTCAAAGGTCCTGGTCATTGGTCATTGCCTCGGTGAGGCCTAAAGTTCAAAGGTTGTGCTTCACCACCTCATCCCAGGTCTTCCTGGGTCTACCTCTTCCACAGGTTCCTTCAACCACTTGGGTGTGGTACTTTTTCACACAGCTATCTTCATCCATTCTTGCCACATGTCCACACCAGTGCAAACATCTCTCTTGCACACCACAACTGATGCTTCTTAGGTCTAACTTTTCTCTCAAGGTACTTACACTATGTCGCATATGCACACTGAAATTACACATCCGTCAGAGCATACTGGCTTTGTTTCTTGCAAGCTTACGCATGTCCTTAGCGGTCACGGCCCATGTTTCACTACCATGTAGCATGGCTGTTCGTACACATGCGTCATACAGTCTGCCTTTTACTCTGAGTGAGAGGCCCTTTGTCACCAGCAGAAGTATGAGCCCTCTGAACTTTGCCCAGGCTATTCTTATTCTAGCAGCTACACTTTCAGTGCACCCTACCCCACTACAAACTTGGTCACTTATGTAGTGGAAGCTATCAACTACTTCTAGTTTTTCTCCCTGGAGTGTGGCAAAGGTTGTTTTCTGCACATTTTCAGTGTTTATAGCTCCTGAGCATCTGCCACATACAAAAACTATCTTGCTAGTTAGCCTTCCTTTGATATTGCTGCACCTTTTATGTGCCCATAGCTTACACTGGGTACATCTTATGGAGTTTCTACCTACGCCTTTTCTACAGATCGAGCAGGGCCATCTACCTGAAGGAGTTTGTGTTTTGTCTACCTTCCTACTTATTAGGACTTTGGTTTTAGCTAAGTTGACTCTAAGGCCCTTCGATTCTAGTCCTTGCTTCCACACCTGAAACTTCTCTAGTTCTGATAGCGACTCAGCAATTAGGGCAAGGTCATCAGTATAGAGGAGCTCTCAGGGACATCCCACCTTGAATTGCTGTGTAATTGCCTGGAGGACTATGATAAATAGGAGGGGGCTGAGGACTGAACCTTGGTGGACCCCTACCTCTACCCGGAATTCTTCACTGTACTCGTTGCCAGCCCTCACCTTACTGACAGTGTCCCTGTACATGGCTTGCACAGCTCTCACTAATCATTCTTCTATCCCTAGTTTCCTCATTGACCACCAGATAAGGGATCGGGGGACTCTGTCAAAGGCTTTCTCCATGTCAATGAAAGCCAGGTACAGAGGTTTATCTTTGGCTAGGTATTTCTCCTGCAGCTGTCTTACTAGAAATATAGCATCAGTAGTGCTTTTCTCTGGAATGAACCTAAACTGCATCTCATCTAAACTGACTCTCTCCCTAATTTGTTGGGCTATGACCCTCTCAGTGACCTTCATTAACTGGTCCAACAACTTGATACCTCTGTAACTGTTTGTGTCTAAAGTGTCACCTTTACCATTGTAGCAGTTGACTATGGTGCTGCTACACCAGTCATTGTGTATGACTCCTTCGTGTACCACCTGATTAACTATACGGGTGACTAGGCTATAGTTGACACTGCCAGATATTTTGAGCATCTCTGCAGTGATTCCTGATGGGCCGGGGGTGTTCCCTGTCTTTATACTCTTGATCGCTTTATCTACTAAGGTACTGTCAATTAGGATAGCTGGTCCCTCTGTTGGGTTGACATTCAGCAGACTCATCCTCCCATTCATTCTCTTTATTAAGCAGTCTTCCATAGTGGCGTCTCCAAACCATATACCTTCAGTGAAACCTTACTACAGAAGGAATACCACTGAACGCATCATAGGTACAGCTGATGGTATTAGAATGGACAAGGGATGAAATCTAACACCAAAGAACAAGTCCATGCAAAAGAGCTTTCAAAGAGCATGCTTCTAGCTACCAAAGTTCATACACAAAATTTGGCTTGACCCCCAGGTTAGGGGTTGAGTGATGAAATTTGAGTATTGAGATTGAACCTGAAATCACACGATTCCTAAGAAAACTTTTTAAATGTATATCAATGCTCGTGCCTGCTTTGTGGGTGTGAAAGTGGATGGCTGTATTTTAAATGGAAGTGGCCATGGATGGCTGGCAAAGATATTCAATTTGAAACTATATGGTTCCTGATTCAATCCCAATGCACAGCACATTGGGCAAGTGTTTTCTACCACAGTAATTGTTTGACCAATTTCTTGTGAATAAAATTTGGTAGATGGAAACTGTGTAGAAGACCAGCTGTTGCATCTACATTGAAGCCTCCCTCTGTCTACAGCACAATGTTATCTAAGGAAAAGACAAAGGCCAATACAGTTTCACAGTATGGCTGTGAGAAGGGAAAGGGCAGGATGAGATATCACAAGGCATCCAATCAAGTGTTTTAACAATCCTAGACTGCTATTATTATTATTACCAAATTCAAAAAGGGAAAGGTACAATTAACTGCATTGATATTTGAACTCAGAATGTAGACAACCAAGACAAATATCGCAAAGCCTTCCACCCGATGCTCTAATCACTCCACCAACATACTGGACTGTAAATAAATCATATCAACTAACCTCACAGTTTTTGAAGTATTTCTCTGACAGTTTTCTGCAAAAGAAAGAAACAAATTTTCATCACAATCATCATCATTATTTCTACATCAGCTCACAAAAACAACCACTACAGAAATGTTATTTTGTGTTTGTATATTTTATTTTATCTAAATCTACAATACATTTGAATAGGTCTAATCTGTAGTTTTACTTTTTATAATTGAATCAGGGCAAAATGAAGACAGACCAGGCTGAGATGACAATCAAGTTAACTGACAGATCTTGCAGATCTAAACAGGATTATTATATGTAATGGTATATATCTTTACATGACTTTGTAGCACAGAAGATTTAAAAGATATAATTTCTTATACATTATTCGTTATTTGTATCAAATCTGTTTTCAATTTCAGCTTTATAAAAATGAGAAACTTTCATGAAAAAGCAATCAAGATTGGCAGATGATTTTATCCAAAGTTTGATGTCATCATCATCAACATCATTATCATCATTTAAAATCTGTTTACCATGTTAGCATAGGTTGGACTGTTTGACTGGAGGTGGCAAGGTGGAGAGCTGCAACAGGCTCCAGTCCTCTGTTTTGGCAAGGTTTCTACAGCTGGATGCACTTCCTAATGCCAACCACTTTACAGAGGGCATTGAGTGCTTTTGAAGTGGCACCAGCAGAGATACATCTTACATGGAACAAGGAATGGGGAATTTTAATTTTAATCAGAGTTTAAAACCTTTATTGTTCAATTCATTTCAATATGAAGTGGGGAAAGAAATGATTCTGAATTGAAAATCCCACCTCCTTATTCTGTTCCTCCCCTGTCTCTGTTCTGTGGGTGTATGGATTAGGCTTGAGCCTTTTGTCTTGCAGTTAAATACATACAAACAAAAATAGTGTATTAAAAGTTGCATAACCAGGACTTACTGAAGTTGAAATACTGAACATATAGATTCCATGTTGTCTCATATCAACAATGTCATGGCTTCTCTTACTATTTCCTACATTTATATTTCCTTATATCGTTATCATATTTATACATCACAATCTCCTCATAATTCAACGTCAAAATCAAACTTAAGCAGAATGTTATATATTCACTTACCTGGCTTGCTCGACTCCAAAACTCTGTAGATACATGTTTGCTTCCTTTTCGAAATCTTTATACTTCTAAAAAAGTTTACAATAAAAGCATTTGTTGTAACTTTATAATAAAAACACTGATTTGATATTAATAATTCTCTTTTGGACTGGTTACGACTCTTAAATGAAACAAAACATTACCTGACTCACAGAAACACTTAAACAGAAAAAACACTAATCTTTTTCTCTATACATTCTAACTTCCAGTAAAGAGCTGAAATCATGGACTGATGGGGGATATTGCCTAACTTGAGAAGTGATGCAGTAAAGGGATGTAACATAATACTACAAGGCATTTCATCTTGCACTGTCAACTGATTTTGATATTCCCTTCTAAAAAGAAGACTTTATGCAGTCAGTAAAAGGTAGCAGCAAAATCTCCCTTAAATCTAGCAAAAAACTAAAAGGTGTGGCTATGTGGTAAGTCTGTTAGTTTATATTTGAAAGGAGGAATGGGTACTTCTCCTACCAACGACAAACGCTACCTCTGCCTATCACCTGAAATGTTATTTGTTGTCTTATCAGACATGAAAAGAAGGAAAGCTATGTAGACCTCAGCATGATTTTGGATTCAGAAATTCAAGAAAGGTGTTATGCTGTCATTTGATCTGCTCAGCTACATCTTCATCAACTATCATCATCATCATCAGTATCATTCAACATCTGTTTTCCATGCTGGCATTTGTTGGACAGTCAATCAGTTAGGTGGAGCTGCGCAAGTTTCATGTCAATTTTTGTATTGTTTCTACAACTGTATGCCCTTCCTAATGCCAACCATTTTACAGAGTGGACTGGATGCCTTTCCACTGCACCAACTTGTAACTGTAAATGTGGCACTAGACCGGGCATTTTTTTGTGGCACCAGCACCCACGAGCCTCGAAGATTACAAACGCTCATCTAGAGAAGGATGCTGTGAGTATGCCTGTATGTAAGGACAACCACACCTCTACTTAATTTGGCAAACCACCAAGAGTCCCTTACCCTGTCATTCCCTCTGTGAGACACAACATCTAAAGATGTAGGGATGTCTGTTGTTTGACCTCAACTTCTGAAGGAAAAAAACAAATGGATGGAGAGGAAACTGTTGATTGGTCCAAATGCATGATGGTGAGAGAATTCATACAAAAGAAGCAGATGGTGGTGTTAAACTGGGTGGCATGTAAAGCCTGTACCCAGTTTTCTAATAAGACAAAGGACATTGATTGATCAAAACCAAACAGATGGTCATCTTACGTCCATATGAAAGAAAATATAGTTTTAACATCCACATTTTATAGCCTTCATGGGTCTGACAGAATTCATGCACGTAGATATTTTTTACAGTATAAGTATTTAATGTGTTTCCTTGGTCATTAGACTCCCATGGAAAGATAATTGGAGCTAAACCACAATGATTGTAATTGTAAAAACAATAGCCACAAAAATTATAGTCAATGCTGCTGATGATGCTGCTACCACTGCTATTTTAAAATAGGAATACCCTCAACAATTCACCTTGAAAAACAAAACAAAATGTGAAAACAACTGTTAAGGGTTCTGGTTTGAGATAAAACAGATGAGAGATAACAAGTCTGTGGTTAGGATGCTTGTCTGTTTCAACTCACATTAACGGAGGATCTACTAACTTATTTCCAGTAGCTACACAAACTCAATATGCTGCCTTGTACAAAATAAATAAATAAGAAGAACTAACCTCGTTATTTCCAAAATATTCTTTTACTAGAGATCTGCAAAAGAAAGAAAAGAACACACATAATGACTATCATCATCAACATCATGATCATCATCATTTTTATGTCTCTAGACAAAGATAAACATCATAAGATGATAACTTTTTGTACAACTTCATCTTGAGGCATAAATTCTCTTTTAATATTGGAACCTACATTTGGACTTCATTTCAATTAGTTTCATTTCTGAACCCCAGTACAAGTTTTATTCTTGGCTTAATGCATGGTACCAGATCATTAATATTTAGTAAAGACAGAAATATTGGTTTCAAATTTTGGTACAAGGCCTGTAATGTCAATTGGAACCTTCTTCATTCAAAAATATAAGCCCAAACTTAACCATTGCTAACACTTTTAAATAAGGCAATTCACCTCACTGAGAAAAAAAATTATAGAACAAAACCTAACATTCTATTCCTTCTAAACCAAACCATGGTAAATTAATCAAAATCTATCACCTCCTACATTTCGATTATCTCCCTTATACCGGAAAAAATCCCTGATTACCTCCCCCTATCTAGAACTCCATTTTACACACTGGAGCGAAGACATGTTACGATACAAGTAGAGAAATTTGAAAAGACAACAGGAAACTGGTTATTTCTCCAAATACAATGTTTATATACCCAAAATTTTATAACATTTTTCTGACATAACAATTTAAATATATACTTTAACCATGTAACACAAGCCTTCTGTAGTTTTTTTTCACTCTTGTTTATCTTTTATACATCCAACCACATGCTTTCACATATCAACTTTCTCACCTATATATATATATATATATATATATATATACATATATATATATATATATACACATATATATATATATATATATATATATATATATATATATCATTATATTGTGATCACATTTATACATCACAATCTCCTCATCTCAATAAAGTAAAAATACAATTTTAACAAAGGTAATAAAAATATTTACTTAGCAACTTCTTTGTCAATAGCTTTATATTCCTCCAGTTTAATGCAAAAATCTCTGTAACGCTATAAATATTCAAAATAAAAGCATATGTTAATAAAATCAATGATTTAACACCTGTAGTTTTATTTTACCATGTAATTGACTCTTCAATCAAACTGGATATTGCCTGACTTCCTGAAGCAATAGGTTGTTTTGCTTCTCTACATCTACAGCAACATCAAGTTTCAGACGTTTGATTCAAAAACAGAGAAAAACATTGGAATAATTCCAGAACAAATTCTTTCAACCAACATTGTACTGTAGGAAAATTAAAGTAATAATTTATAAACAATGCACAAGATCACACATTTTGTAGGAGTCTAGTTATTTGCCCAGAGAACTCAATAAAAGAATGTGGTTTACTACTTAGGGTTTTAACTTCACAATTATAAAGTAATGGCTTTGGTTCCTGGACCAAGAGGTACATTATGCCCCTGAGTAAAACAGTTCAGTATATTTCCCTCCAGTCTACTTAGCTGACAATATGAAACAACTGAGTGGTGCTGGAGCCCTCCCTCACTCCAACTATCATGTCCTCACTGTTGGGTGAAAGGTAGGATGGTTGAGAAGTTGTTTGTATCAAATTGTCACTGCATAGACACATAAAACCCTTAGTGAAAGTATAGTTTCATGCTACCAGGTCATTATTTTGTGTGAGATAGCTATGGGGTTATTTTTATGGGTTATTTTTCTAAATACTTGACTAATATTATCTTCTCAAACCTGGAAAGGTGAAAGACAAAATTGACGAATTCAAAATCAGGCAATAATACTCCACTTCATTAAAAGAAGTTGCAAAATATTCAAAACATCTTGCAGTATCTAGAAATACTATTCCTGTAAGTAAACAAGACAAAATGGTATGACTTTCAACAACATTGCTCATTTAGAACTGACCTGGAATGTGCCCTTATCAAGCCTGAGGATTCTACCTGTTTTATATTCATACCCAAGACATCTGACTTCTCACACCTACCTTACAACGTCATTCTAAAAATAAATAATCACACCATTAAAGCCTTAAAGATACAAGATAATTAATTCAAAACAATATGAATAAATAAGCACTACATTTGACAGAGGAATAAAAGTAATTCTTTCTGTTGTCATATGCCGCATGATGCTGTTTTTTGTTTTCTTGCTTTCATTATTACTGACTTGCTTATTTTTGCTTTATAATAATTTATACAAACAAAACTATTAATCTGTTATACTTGCTAAAGTCCCAATTAAAAAATATTTGTTGGAAATTATCTAGTAATTTAGCGAATTAAATGTCTTTTCATTGGATGTTCTAGAAGTTTCTCTCACTTATGTTACAAACCATTTATAATTGACTTAGACATTTCATTGTTACTCTTTTAAATTCTTCATTTCATTTCATCCCCACCTAAAATAATAAATTAGTTGGTTGTAATTACTCAATGCTTTGTTTTAATTAACTGACAAATAACAATTTGGGCATTTAAAAAGAAAAAAAACGTCTAAGAAAGTATTTTTTATGAAAATTTTGTTATATTTTGAATCAAATCAATTTTTTGGAAATATATACATTCGTTATCTAGTTTCTCTTTATATAAATATTTTCACTATGTATTGACCCATCTGACTCATTGCGAATGGCATAGATGCCGTTTTTCTGAAAATATTTGGTGACACGTAAAAGCACCCACTACACTCTCTGAGTGGTTGGCGTTAGGAAGGGCATCCAGCTGTAGAAACTCTGCCAAATTAGACTGGAGCCTGGTGTTGCCATCCGGTTTCACCAGTCCTCAGTCAAATCGTCCAACCCATGCTAGCATGGAAAGCGGACGTTAAACGATGATGATGATGATGATGAAGTTATTCACCGAAAAAAGATGCTAATCTTAAAATCAGGACTAGATGTACTTAAATAAATTACCAGCTCGTCTGCTAAAGAATTGTTGAAGAAATTAAATTTTTGTCCAAGCCTCTCCATTACAAGCTATATTGTTTAGCTCTAGGTAAATTTCAGTTGAGCAGACATTCCAACCATGACCATACCATATTTTTTCAGGGCAGAGGTCTGGGATAGATCGCTCACATAAGTTTGATTTTCTCCCTTTTGACTGTGATTTTTCAATTTTTTTTTACAATGCGATTCTTTTTTAATTTATAGATGTTATCTGGAAGAATTTAACTGCTACTTTCCATCCTATGACAAGATAGCTTTGCCACACAGTTTGATTTGGTCAAAGTTCTTTTATTTATCGATTTATTTGTTAAAGTGAATAAAATTCTTAAATCAGCATCACAAAGTCTTGTCAGGGAACAGGTCACCATTTCAAAGCGACGAAACTATTTTGACACAAATTAAATTTAAGATCAAATTATTTATCAAAAGAATGCCTCTTGAGATCGATAGACTATTCGTAGCACTATGATACTCTTTTAAAAATCAAGAAAAGAAAATCCTGCTACTAGAGCAGTAATGTGAAGAACTTTGTTTGGGGACAGCAAAAAGCATTATTCTACAGCACCTTATACAGTTCTGTTAAAATAATAAGTTAATTATTTGAAAGATTTTCATATTCAGTTTGTAGGGAGCACAAAAATTGATCAAACATTTTCTAGAGCAATGTAGTAGATATTGAGTCCGACTATAACAATACATAATTTATAATTCCTCATTTTAGAAAATTACAGTGAAGTTGTGAATGTTGAAATATTTCTTACAGAACGACATTCAAAACTGCTAATTGTTTTTGTACTTATAATAAGGCAACTGCATAGACAAAACTTGTGAAAGCATTGCTATTTTTGAGGTCTGTTGCAAGAAGTCGGGTGTGAATAAGCCAGATAAGATCAATAAATTGCTGAGAGAAATTCCAAGTTAAGAAGCTCCGCTTGAAAACTGTCAGGTTGTTCATTTTGAATTTTTTTATCTTCTGTAATATGGAACTTGTTGATTACATAAGACAAATTTGAAATCAATGTTCACTAAAACCCTGCAAATCATTGAAGAAATTTGACTTGATAGAAGGCTTGTAACTAAAAGTGATAGAAAATAAGTGGAAATTTTACACTTCATTTGGTGCAACTAAGCATATGCAAGGTAAAAGTGTTCATAAGTTGGTGAAATGTAGCCGTGATAGTGATAAACTAAGAAAGGCGATAATGAAGTAAAAACTGTAAACTTTGAATCTTTTATGATACAGCTGCATCTGGGCTTTTTGGTTAATGCACCTGTCCAACCCATGCCAATGTAGAAGAAAACAGTGGTAGTGTTTGATTTGAAGAGTGTTGCTTTTTATCTTTTTGCTGAGATTGTAAGGAATGAAGCCAGTATGCTCCGCTGGATGTGTAATGTCAGTGTGCATACACAACAGAAAGTAACTGCTTTGAGAGAAAAGTTGGACCTAAGAAGCGTCAGATGTAGTGTGTAACAGAGACGACTGCGCTGGTATGGACACATGGTGCGAATGGATGAGGATAGCTGTGTGAAAAAATGTCACACCCTAGCAGTTGAGGGAATCAGTGGAAGAGATAGACCGAGGAAGACCTGGGATGAAGTGGTGAAGCAAGACCTTCGAAAATTGGGCCTCACCAAGGCAATGACTAGTGACCGAGATCTTCTGAAATATGCTGTGCTTGAGAAGACCCGGCAAGCCAAGTGAGACCATAACCCATGGACTATGCCAGCGGTGTAACCAGCCCATTTATACTTTGCTTGCGAAGACATGTTGAGGCAAGTGAAATCAAAATCAAATTCACTGACGTGGCCAATGACAGCACCACCTGACTGGCACCCGTGCCAGTGGAACGTTTAAAGAACCGTCTGAGCGTGATTATTGCCAGCGTTGCCTTACTGGCATTTGTGCTGGTTGCACATGAAAAACAGCATTCGAGCGAGGTCGATGTTAGTGCCGCTGGACTGGCTCCTGTGCAGGTGACACATAAAAACCACCATTTGGGTGTGACTATCGCCAGTACCACCTGACTGGCCCTCGTGCCAGTGGCACGTAAAAGCACCCACTACACTCTCGGAGTGGTTGACGTTGGGAAGGGCATCCAGCTGTAGAAACTCTGCCAGATCAGATTGAAGCCTGGTGCAGCCATCTGGCTTGCCAGTCCTCAGTCACACCGTCCAACACATGCCAGTATGGAAATCAGACATTAAACGACGATGATGATGATGATGATGAAATATGAGTCCAATACAAGAAACAAACAAAGAGTTTCTCTTTCATTAGTTTCAATATCAAAGCTGTAGTGGGTACTTCTACCAACACAACTTCTACAACTTTACTTGTGTTATCAAGCTTCAATAAATGGGATGCTACACTGAACTCACTGGCATTTCAATTCAGAAATTGTAAACATTAAACTAGTATATCAAAATCTTGCAGACCATCAAGTCTCTTCCTCTTAATGCTGCATCAAATTACCAATATTGAAAAGACATGTAGAATTCCAAAACAATGTAGAGAAGCAAAATATGTTTGGAGAATAAAATAAATCTAATCTCTAGTCCCTAATAGAAAAAGGCCCTCACAGAAGGCAGCATATAATCATTCCATTTGCTTAATTATAGCAACCAAATTGTCATCAACTATCATCTTTGAAATGGCATCAGCTTATATGAAGTTCTTCAATTTCAGACAATGATCCAAAAGAAAGATAATACTTTTATGATTTTTTTTATAGGTTTGTCAAATGAGGCAAATTAGTTTCCATAACATTTTGGTAGCCCTGCCTCAGACTTGTAAGAATTTCAGTGTATGATGTCCAACCTGAATATCTGAAGGTAAAAAATGAAACCCAAACTGCTGGTCATCTTTATCTCCATATGAGTGCTAATGAAGAAGTTTAGATTAAATACTACTACTACTACTACTACTACTGTTGCCGCCGCCGCCACCACGAAGAAATGATCAAGCTCAGTAACAATCTATTAAGCAATAACTACCCCAAAAGCATACTCTCCACACCAATTATGAAGAAAAGAGAGGATGAAACCGATAAACTGTCCACAGTCTGTCTATCCTATGTGAAAGGCCTCTCCGAAAAGATACAAAAGATATGTGGCCCATATGACATCAGGACAGTATTCAAAAGTAATACAACACTTCACAAATATCTCCTTTGAGTAAAACCACCAATAGAAGACAATATGACTAAGAACTGTGTGTATTCCATCCCATGCAGCTGTGGTAGGTTATACAAAGGCGAAACATGTCACCCCCTCAAAATAAGGGTAGAGGAACAACGCAAAGCTGTGACACGGGGAGATATAGATAAATCGGGTATAGCTGATCATGTATGGAAAAATGTGAGATGAAGTTAAGATAATAGAGAGAGAACACCACTGGAAAAATACGAAAACTAAAAGAGGCAGCACATATGCTAGGACACAACAACCTCCTAAGCAGACCAAGTGCAGATATGAACAGCATATGGGAACCGGTATTAAGGAAGGATAGGAGAATATTAGATTTATAAGCCCTAAAAAATTCACTCCATAATTGCGCACGGGCATATGGCATAGTGGCTAAGAACGCAGGCTACTAACCCCAAGATTCCGAGTTCGATTCCAGGCAGTGACCTGAATAGTAATAATAACATCAAAAAATACATTAGGAATGAGAACCCAGGTTCGAAATTTCCCCAAGACACCTGATGAAGGCTGGAGGGGATATTAACCAAAACATTGCGTTAACAACAAACAAGATGAGGACAAATATCCGTAGTTATATTGAGCTCTGTTGTAATTGTTTAGCCCTACGTCAGTCCTGATCAAGTACCTGCGATCTCAAAAGAATGTTTCTTATGATTAAACCAAATAAGGACATGTCTGCAGGGCCAGCAATCACTTGTTTGGTATCATCAGACCATTTACCTCAAGTGAATGCTTACTACAGAAAGAATTCCACTGAATGCATCACTGGTACAGGTGGACAACACCTTAGACAAGTGTGTTCTACCACAGTAATTGTTTGACCAATTCCTTGTGAATAAAATTTGGTAGGTGGAAACTGTGTAGAAGACCAGCTGTTGCATCTACATTGAAGCCTCCCTCTGTCTACAGCACAATGTTATCTAAGGAAAAGACAAAGGCCAATACAGTTTCACAGTATGGCTGTGAGAAGGGAAAGGGCAGGATGAGATATCACAAGGCATCCAATCAAGTGTTTTAACAATCCTGGACTGCTATTATTATTATTACCAAATTCAAAAAGGGAAAGGTACAATTAACTGCATTGATATTTGAACTCAGAATGTAGACAACCAAGACAAATATTGCAAAGCCTTCCACTCGATGCTCTATCACTCTGCCAACATACTGGACTGTAAATAAATCATATCAACTAACCTCACAGTTTTTGAAGTATTTCTCTGACAGTTTTCTGCAAAAAAACAAACATATTTTCATCACATCATCACAATCACCATCATTACTTCTACATCAGCTCAGAGAAAGAAGCATTACAGAACTGTTATTTTGTGTTTGTACATTTTATTATTTTAATCTAATCTACAATACATGTGAATAGGTCTAATCTCTAATTATCACCAGGTATCATATTTGTGGATGCCTGTAAAGCATCAAACTGGAATGTAATTGAATTATAAGTCTTTTGAAGACTTTCATCCATCAATAATCTTTAGAGAACGCTTAAGGTTTTTGCAGTTTTTTTCCTAAATGTATTTGAATGAGTTTTTATGGACCTTTCTTACAATCCTTGCTCTTCCCAATACAGCAGATTTCAGAATTGATGCAATTCTTATAATTATACAAAACTCAATAAGGAAGCCTTTAAGTCTGTTGGTGATGACTGAGATTATTAATTGTTCTAAGTTAATATCTTTATTGCCCCTTAACATCGTGCCACCTTGCTTCTCCTTGCCTGGCTGACTGAGGTAGCCAAGTACCCCTTCTATAATAAGACAACTATCTCTGCCACTCTGTCATACACTAACCTCTTGACAGGCTCACAGCCATATCCCTCGATTCCTCCCCTTCTCTCAACCAGGAGCCCTTTGTCTTGCAAGTCACTTGGCAACTCCACAGGTGCTGGTGCCACATGAGAGCATCTGTGCCACTGCCATGCAGGAAGTTCCCATGCTACTGCCACATAAAATGCGCTGAGTACACTCTGTAAAGTAGTTGGCATTAAGAAGGGCTTCCAGCAGCAGTGACCATGCCAAAACAAACAACTGGAGCCCGCTGTGGCCCTCCAGCTTGCCAGTTCCTATCAAACTATCCAATCCATGCCATTAAATGATGATGGTGATACATGATAATGATGGTGGTGGTGTTAAAGGTCCTTACTTTTTATAATTGAATCAAGGCAAAATGAAGACAGACCAGGTTGAGATGACAATCATGTTAACTGACAGATCTTGCAGATCTAAACAGGATTATTATATATAATGGTAAATATCTTTACATGACTTTGTAGCGCAGAAGATTTAAAAGATATAATTTCTTATACATTATTCGTTATTTGTATCAACATCATTATCATCATTTAAAATCTGTTTACCATGTTAGCATAGGTTGGACTGTTTGACTGGAGGTGGCAAGGTAGAGAGCTGCAACAGGCTCCAGTCCTCTGTTTTGGCAAGGTTTCTACAGCTGGATGCACTTTCTAATGCCAACCACTTTACAGAGGGCATTGAGTGCTTTTGAAGTGGCACCAGCAGAGATACATCTTACATGGCACCAGGAAATGGGGAATTTTAATTTTAATCAGAGTTTAAAACCTTTATTGTTCAATTCATTTCAATATGAAGTGGGGAAAGAAATGATTCTGAATTGAAAATCCCACTCCCTTATTCTGTTTCTCCCCTGTCTCTGTTCTGTGGGTGTATGGAATAGGCTTGAGCCTTTTGTCCTGCAGTTAAATACATACAAACAAAAACTGTGTATTAAAAGTTGCATAACTAGGACTACATCACAGTCTCCTCATGATTCAAAGTCAAACTCAAACTTAAGCGGAATGTTATATAATCACTTACTTGGCATCAATTAGTCCAAAACCATCATTGACTTCCCTTATAAAATCTTCATATTCCTAGAAAAAATTACAATAAAAGCATTTGTTGTAACTTTATAATTAAAAAGCAATGATTTGACATTAATAATTCTAATTTGGACTGGTTTCAATTCTTCAATGAAACAAAGCATTACCTAACTCACAGAAACACTTTAAAAGAAAAAGCTAATCCTTTTCTCTATACATTCTAACTTCTAGTAAAGAGCTGAAATCATTGACTGATGGAGGATATGGCCTAACTTGAGAAGTGATGCAGTAAAGGGATGTAACATAATACTACAAGGCATTTAATCTTGCACTGTCAACTGATCTTGATATTCCTCTCTTAAAAGAAGACTCTATGCAGTCAGTAAAAGATAGCAGCAAATATCTCCCTTAAATCTAGCAAAAAACTAAAAGGTGTGGCTGTGTGGTAAGTCTGTTAGTTTATATTTGAAAGGAGGAATAGGTACTTCTCCTACCAACGACAAACGCTACCTCTGCCTATCACCTGAAATGTTATTTGTTGTCTTATCAGACATGAAAAGAAGGAAAGCTATGTAGACCTCAGCATGATTTTGGATTCAGAAATTCAAGAAAGGTGTTATGCTGTCATTTGATCTGCTCAGCTAAATCTTCATCAACTATCATATTTAAAATGTTGTATATAAGTTTTTCAGAAGGGGTGGGTTAGTTTCCATCTTCATTTGGTAGTGCTGTTTGTTGTTTGACCTCAACATCTGAAGGAAAAAACAAATGGATGGAGAGGAAACTGTTGATTTGGTCCAAATGCATGAAGGTGAGAGAATTGATGCTAAAGGCACCCAAGAAGCAGATGGTGGTGTTAAACTGGGTGGTATGTAAACCCTGTACCCAGTTTCCTGATAAAGCAAAGGAGTTTGATGAAAATCAAACAGCTGGTCATCTTATGTCTATATGAATGAAAATAACGACCTGTAGATTGGAAATCATCATCTTCATCATAGTTTTAACATCCACATTTTATTAGCTTTCATGAGTCTGGCAGAATTCATCCATATAGATATTTGTTAAAGTTTAAGGACTTAATGTGTTTCCTTGGTCTTTAGACACCTATGGAAAGACAATTGGAGCTAAACAACAATAACTGTAATAGTAACAACAATAACCACAAAAGTCAAAGTCAATGCTGCTGCTGCTATTGGTGCTGCTGCTGCTGCTGAAGCTACCGGTGGTGCTGGTGCCACTGCCACTGCTAACCAACCATTATTTCAAAAAAGATAGATCCCAGTAATTCACCTTGAAAAACAAAACAATGATAAATCTAAAAACAACTGTTAAGGGCTCTGGTTTGAGATAAAACAGAGATAACAAGCCTGTGATCAGGATGCTTGTCTGTTTCAGCTCACATTAACAGAGGATCTACTAACTTATTTCCAACAGCTACACAAACTCAATATGCTGCCTCGTATAAAATAAATAATAAGAACTAACCATGCTATCTCCACAATGTTTTTCTGCTTGAAATCTGCAAAAGAAAGAAAGGAACACATATAATGACTATCATCATCAACATCATGATCATCATCATTTTTATGTCTCTAGACAAAGATAAACATCATAAGATGATAACTTTTTGTACAACTTCATCTTTAGACATGAATTCTCTTTTAATATTGGAACCTACATTTGGACTTCATTTCAATTAGTTTCATTTCTGAACCACATTACAAGTTTTATTCTTGGCTTAATGCATGGTACCAGACCATTAATATTTAGTAAAGACAGAAATATTGGTTTCAAATTTTGGCACAAGGCCTGTAATGTCAATTGGTACTTATTTTATCGACCCTCAAAAGAAAGAAGATGACTTTGCTGAGATATAAACTCAGAATGTGAAGATGGACAAAATGCCACTAAGCACTTTGCCTGGCATAGTAAAAATTCTGCAAGCTCACCACCATAGCAAACACAGAAATATCGATCTGATGTCACTTCTGGCCTTACTAATTGCATTATTGGTAAGACGTATATGTCCTGATTCTTTGATTCTCATGAGTTTCCCACTTTGGAATTACGAAATCTTCATTCTATAGCATTATATTCATTCATTTCTCACTCCATATGTATTAAAATGTTTATTCTATCATTAACGCTTTTCAATATTCTTCCATCCCAACCTTTAGAACCTCTCAGTGTTTCGTGTACAAGGCCTTCCATAAATGCAGTTTTACTGTTCCAACTGAAACAATGCAGATGGAGATGCATAAAATATACATTTTCATCTCAAAAGATGAAGTTAATAATCTGAAAATCTTATAATCACATCTGCAATAACTCATCTCAAATATTTATAAGAGTGTAATGGGTGCTTTTGCTTGCCACCTGAACGGTTGCTATTTATGTATCACTGGATTGCTTTTATGTGCCAATTAACATGATACCGGTATTTGCTCAAACACAACATAATGCCAAAGATCTTGGACATAGCCTCATTTGATCAGGATAAAATATTGCGATTGATTTGCGGTGCAACTAGGGCCAAAGACTAACCTCACAGAGGCTAGAGTCATAGAGGTGATTAAAGCACTCAAGTGTGGCAAGGCAGATGAAGTGGATGAGATGTTAAGAAAAATAAAAAGAGAAGGTATTCTCTGGTTGATTTGTGTATAGCATGGACTTCTGGAAGGACACCAAAACAATGGCAGTCTGGGGTGATGATCCCAATTTTGAAAAAGGGAGAGAAAACTCAAGGAAACAAATGTCTGCACTCGGAATTCCTTGATTTGTATATGTGTTATTCCTTGTTTCTGTTCTGGGTTGATATAAAAACTATAAAAGTTACATGACAAGGACTTATTGAAATTAAAATAGTAGTAGTAGCAGCAGCAGCAGGCATCCGTCGGTCTTGAGCAGCCATGGATTTGCATCCAAAGAAATCATGTCCGCTGCTGATGGTGGTGCAGCGCCCGTGTTGGCTGTACAGGCCCACACGGCAGTGGCAGTCACAGATACAGCGACTGCATTTGAAGGAGCTGATTTTTCCATCTGTCGAATGCACTTTTCTTTGATGGTGAGCACCAGTTCTTCTGCCACGTTCTTCATTCCCTCTCACAGTATTTGCCTCCAGTGTGGGTGATCATTTGAAACTTGTTCGTGTTTTCCTTGTATCGTCTATCTGGATGTTTTGTCCCTTTCTTGTATCACCTAACCGTCTGGATGTTTTGTCCCTTTCTTGTATCACCTAACCGTCTGGATGTTTTGTGTTCTTGTCCCATTCTGTATTCATCATCATCATCATCGTTTAACGTCCGCTTTCCATGCTAGCATGGGTTGGACAATTTGACTGAGGACTGGTGAACCAGATGGCTACAACAGGCTCCAATCTGATTTGGCAGAGTTTCTACAGCCAGATGCCCATCCTAATGCCAACCACTCCGAGAGTGTAGTGGATCCTTTTAGTCAGGTGGTACTGGCAACGGCCATGCTCAAAATGGTGTATTTTACATGCTACCTGCACAGGAGCTAGTCCAGCGGCACTGGCAACAACCTCGCTCGTGATCACATTTATACCTGATGATCTCCTCATTTCAATAAGGTAAAAATCCAATAAAAACAAAATTTAATACAAAAACTTACTTAGCTCCTTCTCTGTCAATACTTTTACGGTTGCACAGGTTGTTCCAAAGACTTTTGTAACCCTATAAATATTCAAAATGTAAGCACATGTTTAGACTTTATAATAAAATTAATGATTTAACATCTGTAGTTCTATTTTACCATGTTTTGATTGACTCTTCAATCAAACAGAATATTGCCTAATTTCCTGAAGCAATTGGTTGTTTTGCTTCTCTACATCTACAGCAACATCAAATTTCAGATGTTTGATTCAAAAACAGACAGAAACATTGGAATAATTCCAGAACATATTCTTTCAACCAACTTTGTACTGTAGGAAAATTAAAGTAATAATTTATAAACAATGCACAAGATCACACATTTTGTAGGAGTCTAGTTATTTGGCCACAGAACTCAACTAATAAAGGAATGTGGTTTACTACTTAGGGTTATAACTTCACAATTATAAAGTAATGGCTTTGGTTCCTGGACCAAGAGGTACATTATGCCCCTGAGTAAAACAGTTCAGTATATTTCCCTCCAGTCTACTTAGCTGACAATAAGCAACAAATGAGTGGTGCTGGAGCACTCTCTCAATCCAGCTATCATGTCCTCACTGTTGGGTGAAAGGTAGGATGGTTGAGAAGTTGTTTGTATTGAATTCTCACTGAATAGAAACATAAAACACTTAGTGAACGTACAGTTTCATGCTACCAGGTCATATTATTTTGTGTGAGATAGCTATGGGGTTATTTTTATGGGTTATTTTTCTAAATACTTGACTGATAATTTTTTTCTGAAATCAGAAAAGATGAAAGACGAAATTGACAAATCTGGGATTTAAAATCAGGCAATAATCCTCCACTTCATTAAAAGAAGTTGCAAAATATTCATCACATCTTGAACAAGAGAGAAAAAACGTTAAGAGATTTGGATATACTGGATTTTACAGTATCCAGATATAGTATTTGTGTAAGAAAAGAAGACAAAATGGTATCACTTTCAACAACATTGCTCATTCAGAAATGACCTGTGATTAAGCCTTCCTGATTGAATGCTCCCATATCCAGCCTGAATAATCTAACTGTTGTATATTCACACGAACCGTATATGACAATATCATTTTCAAAATAAATACTCTCATCATTGAAGTTTTAAAGCCACAGGATAATGCATGATTAATTCAAAACAATGTGAAAAAATAAGCATCAATGTTATCTAAGGAAAAGACAAAGGCCAATACAGTTTCACAGTATGGCTGTGAGAAGGGAAAGGGCAGGCTGAGATATCACAAGGCATCCAATCAGGTGTTTTAACAATCCTGGACTGCTACTGTTATTATCAAATTCCAAAAGGGAAAGGTAAATATAATTTCACTGGTATTTGAACTCAGAATGTAGACAAATATCACAAAGCCTTCCACCTGATGCTCAAATCATTCTGTGAATATACTGCACTCTAAAAGAATCATATCAACTAACCTCACAGTCTTTGAAGTATCTCACTGCCAGCTTCCTGCAAAAAATATACAAACAAATTTTCATCACATCATCACAATCATCAGCTCACAAAAAACTGTTATTTTGTGTTTGTATATTTTAACATTTTAATCTAAATCTACAATTCATTTGAATAGGTCAAATCTTTAATTATCACCAGGTATCATGTTTGTTGATGTCTGTAGTGTATCAAACTGGAATATATTTGAATTATAAGTCTTTTGAAGACCTTCATCGATAATTAATCTTTAGAGAACGCTTAAGGTTTTTGCAGTTTTTTTCCTAAATGTATTTGAATGAGTTTTTATGGACCTTTCTTACAATCCTTGCTCTTCCCAATGCAGCAGATTTCAGAATTGATGCAATTCTTGTAATTATACAAAACTCAATAAGGAAGCCTTTAAGTCTGTTGGTGACGACTGAGATTATTAATTGTTCTAAGTTAATATCTTTATTGTCCCTTAACATTGTGCCACCTTGCTTCTCCTTGCCTGGCTGACTGAGGTAGCCAAGTACCCCCTCTATAATAAGACAACTATCTCTGCCTCTCTGTCATACACTAACCTCTTCCCAGGCTCACAGCCACATCCCTCCATTCCTCCCCTTCTCTCAACCAGGAGCCCTTTGTCTTGCAAGTCACTTGGCAACTCCACAGGTGCTGGTGCCACATGATGGTATCTGTGCAACTGCCATGTAGGAAGTTCCCATGCTACTGCTACATAAAATGCGCTGAGTACACTCTGTAAAGTAGTTGGCATTAAGAAGGGCTTCCAGCAGCATTGACCATGCCAAAACATACAACTGGAGCCTGCTGGGGCCCTCCAGCTTACCATCTGTTTTCCATGCTAGCATAGGTTGGACTGTCTGACTGGAGGTGGCAAGGTGGAGAGCTGCAACAGGGGTCAGTCCCCTACTTTGGTAGGTTTCTATACCTGGATGCACTTCTTAATGCCAACCACTTTACAGAGTGCACTGGGTGCTTTTAAAGTGGCACCAGCAGAGATACATCTTACATGGCACCAGGAATGGGGAATTTTAATTTTAATCAGAGTTTAAAACCTTTATTGTTCAATTCATTTCAATGTGAACTGGGGAAAGAAATGATCTTGAACTAAAAATTCCCCCCTTATTCTGTTCTGTGGGTGTATGGAATAGGCTTGAGCCTTTTGTCTTGCAGTTAAATACATACAAACAAAAATAGTGTATTAAAAGTTGCATAACCAGGACTTACTGAACTTGAAATAATGAACATATAGATTCCATGTTGTCTCATATCAACAATGTCATGGCTTCTCTTACTATTTCCTACATTTATATTTCCTTATATCGTTATCATATTTATACAACACAATCTCCTCATAATTCAAAGTCAAAATCAAAGTTAAGCAGAATGTTATATATTCACTTACTTGGCTTCCACAAGTCCAAAAGCTTCTAGATGAGCATCCACATCCAAGAGATAATATTTATACTTCTAAAAAAGTTTACAATAAAAGCATTTGTTGTGACTTTATAATAAAAACACTGATTTGATATTAATAATTCTCTTTTGGACTGGTTTCGACTCTTCGATGAAACAAAACATTACCTGACTCACAGAAACACTTTTAAAAAAAGCTTATCCTTTTCTCTATACATTCTAACTTCCAGTAAAGAGCTGAAATCATTGACTGATGGGGGATATTACCTAACTTGAGAAGTGATGCAGTAAAGGGACGTAACATAATACTACATGGCACTTCATCTTGCATTGTCAACTGATTTTGATATACCTCTCTTAAAAAAAGATTCAATGCAGTCACTAAAAGATAGCAGCAAATATCTCCCTTAAATCTTGCAAAAAACTAAAAGGTGTGGCTGTGTGTTAAGTCTATTATATGTAGCAAGTTTATATTTGAAAGGAGGAATGGGTACTTCTCCTACCAACCACAAACTCTACCTCTGCCTATCACCTGATATGTTATGTGTTGTCTTATCAGACATGAAAAGATGAAAATCTATGTTGACTTCAGTATGATTTTGAATTCAAAAGGTCAACAATGGTGTTATGCTGTCATGTGATCTGCTCATCTATACCTTCATCAACTATCATTATCATCATCACTTAACATCCGTTTTCCATGCTGGCATGCATTGGACAGTATGACAGGATCCGACCAGGCTCCATTTCTCCATTGAATTGCTAATTCAAACCAATTTACAGAGTGTAGTGGATGATCTTATGCAGCATCAGCATGGCTGTGTATACACGGCACCAGCACCCATAAGCCTCCAAGATTATGAATGCTCAGCTAGAGAAGGATACAGTGAGCATGCCTGTATGCAAGGACAACCCCACCTCTGCTTAGCTTGACATGTCTTGTCAAGCACAGCAAGCCACCAGGAGCCCTAGTCCCTGTCCTGTCATTCCCTCCGTGAGACCCAACATCTGAGGATCCTCTCTCACCACTTCATCCCACATCTTCCTGGGTCTACCCTTTCCGTTTTAAAAGTGTTTAACATAAGTTTTCCTGGAGGGGACGATTAGTTTCCATTTTAATTTGGTAAAGCTGTTTGTTGCTTGGCCTCAACATCTGAACGAAAAAACAAATGGATGGAGAGGAAACTGTTGATTAGGTCCAAATGCATGAAGGTGAGAGAATTGATGCTAAAGGCACCCAAGAAGCAGATGGTGGTGTTAAACTGGGTGGTATGTAAACCCTGTACCCAGTTTCCTGATAAAGCAAAGGAGTTTGATGAAAACCAAACAACTGGTCATCTTATGTCCATATGAATGAAAATAACGACCTGTAGATTGGAAATCATCATCTTCATCATAGTTTTAACTTCCACATTTTATAGCTTTCGCGGGTTTGGCAGAATTTATTCATATAGATATTTGTTACAGTTTAAGGACTTAATGTGTTTCCTTGGTCTTTAGACACCTATGGAAAATCAATTGGAGATAAACAAAAATAAATGTAATAGTAAAAACAACACCCACAAAAATAACAATCAATGCTGCTGCTGCTAGTGGTGGTGGCACTACTACTGAAGCTGTTGGTGGTGCTGCTGCTGCTATCCCCACTATTCTAAAAAAGAAGACCCCAACAATTCACCTTCAAAACGAAAATGATGAAAAATCTAAAAACGACTGTTAAGGGCTCTGGTTTGAGATAAAATAGAGATGAGAGATAACAAGCCTGTGATCAGGATGCTTGTCTGTTTCAGCTCACATTAACAGAGGATCTACTAACTTATTTCCAACAGCTACACAAACTCAATATGCTGCCTCCTATAAAATAAATAAATAAGAAGAACTAACCTCATTTTCAAAAAAATGTCTTTTTACTAGAAATCTGCAAAAGAAAGAAAGGAATACATATAATGACTATCATCATCAACATCATGATCATCATCATTTTTATGTCTCTAGACAAAGATAAACATCATAAGATGATAACTTTTTGTACAACTTCATCTTTAGACATGAATTCTCTTTTAATATTGGAACCTACATTTGGACTTCATTTCAATTAGTTTCATTTCTGAACCACATTACAAGTTTTATTCTTGGCTTAATGCATGGTACCAGACCATTGATATTTAGTAAAGACAGAAATATTGGTTTCAAATTTTGGCACAAGGCCTGTAATGTCAATTGGTATTTATTTTATCAACCCTCAAAAGAAAGAAGATGACTTTGCTGAGATATAAACTCAGAATGTGAAGATGGACAAAATACCACTAAGCACTTTGCCTGGCATAGTAATAATTCTGGAAGCTCACCACCATAGCAAACACAGAAATATCAAACTGATGTCACTACTGGCCTTACTAATTGCATTATTGGTAAGACGTATATGTCCTGATTCTTTGATTCTCATGAGTTTCCCACTTTGGAATTACGAAATCTTCATTCTATAGCATTATATTCATTCATTTCTCATCATCATCATCATCATCATCGTTTAACGTCCGCTTTCCATGCTAGCATGGGTTGGACGATTTGACTGAGGACTGGTGAAACCGGATGGCAACACCAGGCTCCAGTCTGATTTGGCAGAGTTTCTACAGCTGGATGCCCTTCCTAACGCCAACCACTCCATATGTATTAAAATGTTTATTCTATCATTAACGTTTTTCAATATTCTTCCATCCCAACCTTTAGAACCTCTCAGTGTTTCGTGTGCAAGGCCTTCCATAAATGCATGGCATGTTATAAATGCAGTTTTACTGTTCCAACTGAAACAATGCAGATGGAGATGCATAAAATATACATTTTCATCTCAAAAGATGAAGTTAATAATCTGAAAATCTTATAATCACATCTGCAATAACTCATCTCAAGCATTTACATATTGAAGAAACATTATTCTCAAATTAAAAATACAGCCTTTCTCATTTAGAGAACAAACAGACAAAGAAACAAAGAAAAAACAAAACATGTTATTGTGAATCTGTGTAGTTTGGTAGAGTTTTAGAGTAATTAAGAATGAGGCCAGACTGGAGTTTATATTCTGGCGGTCCTTGTGGTCTAAATGGACACCATACAGATTCAAGAACGAAAGCTACATAACCTTCATAAAAGAGGATCACACCTTCAACAGGTCTGAGGTGTAGAATTCCACTTGGGGCATTTGCTTGCTCATTTCCATATGCATAACAATTTGTCTCTTTGTTAAATATTATCAATTAAGCACCAAAGATAACCTTGCAGCATGTAGAGTCCATTGACTTTGGCTCTTGTTGTACATCACAAGAACGTATTCCCAAAGATGATCATGTCTCTGAAGACTGTTCCTTAGAATTCACTTTAGCCATATTCCTGACAATAGCATCTGGCTACACTAGCAGTCTAGGCATGACTTTTTGTCAGAACATAAGGTATAGCAACTGAGAAGTGAAAACCATTTTAACTGACCAGCTGTGGCTACTTAACTCTTTGGCATTTAAAGCAGTTATATCCAGCCCGAATGTTCCATCTGATTTATGTTGAAGATAGCCAGATCTGACATTTCACACCTACCCTACAATCTCATTCTAAAAATAAACAAACATCTCATGAAATATGCAAAGCTACAAGATAAACCATGATCAATTCAAAATGATGTGAATAACGAAGCTTTACATTTCCCAGAGTAATCTGATTGCTAAACGGTTAATCATTGTATATTTTTTTAGTATCATCATATTTAATGATGCATATTTTTAAGTCCATGTAGAGTGTATTATTTTCAAAATACAACTCATAAGGATCAGTTTGCCACTCCTTCTCGTTCATCAAGTCTGCCATGCAGTAATAGAGGATATAATTTATATATTTTTTATGTTTGTTTTGGTCATCAGACTGCAACCATGCTGGGGCATTACCTTCAAGAATTTTGGTCAAAGGTATGAACCCTTGAACATATAATTGAGTAAAGACAGAGAGAGATATGGAGGGTGGTAAGTGCCAGGGCATACCCATGAGGTTTGAAGGTCATAATATAAGTGGCAGGATATTACCAAAGAAGCGTGATTAGAGAGTGGGGAGAAGTGA
This sequence comes from Octopus bimaculoides, assembly GCF_046866305.1. Lineage (NCBI taxonomy): Eukaryota > Metazoa > Mollusca > Cephalopoda > Octopoda > Octopodidae > Octopus > Octopus bimaculoides. The sequence continues at coordinate 125,520,116 of NC_142932.1, read as the reverse complement.
GAGGTGAAAGCTTGGGTGCATATACAGTGGGGAAGGGCTACCAGGTAGCAATGATACAGAGAAACAGGGCTGTGAGGACAAGATTGAGGAGAGAGAGGTAAACATAATGCCCAAAGGAGGATATATGAGGAAGAGATGTGAAGATGTAGATTGCTTTATTGTGGTTGGGTGTGTGGAAAGGTTTATTGTTACATGTGAGTGGAGCACACAGGTCAGGGGCTAGTGGGTAGCAATGATACAGTGAGGAAGGAGGAAATGCAAAGAAGGGAAGAAGGTAGATTGACTTGTTAAAGTAGGGTGTGAGAAATGTTTTCTTGTTACACAGTGCTTCAAGATCTCAGTTTTGTAGACATGGGTAGGTCTTCTCAAGAACATCACATCACCAAACATTTCGGTCCATTGTTATTTCTTCTGTGAAGCCCAACATTCTCAGATCCATCCTTACCCCTTCATCCCATGTCTTCCTGGGTCTTCCTACTCTGCAGGTACCATCCGTTCAGTAACTAACACTTCCTTATGCAGCTGTCCTCATTCACACGCATCACATGCCCAGACCAATTTAGTCTTCTCTCTTTTATGATACATTTCATTCTACTTATCCCCAACATTTCTCTCAATATATTTGCACATTGTTGTGCATGCACACTGATGTTGCACATCCACAAAAGCATAACACCTTCATTTCTCTCCAGTCTACGCATGTCTTTTGCATTCTGAGCTCGTGTCTCAATAACATGGAGTATAACCATTCACACACAAGCATCATACAACCTACCTTTCACTCTGAGAGAGAGACCTTTTATTGTGAAAACAGGTAATAGCTCTCTCAACTTTCTCCATCCTATTCTTATTGTAGAATAGTTTCAAATCCTGGCACAAGGCCAGCAACTTCAGGAGAGGGCTAAGTCAATTACATTGCCCCCAACTGCTCAGATTTTACTTATTCTATCAAACGTGAAAGGATGAAAGTTAAAGTCAACCTCAACAGAATTTGAACTCAGAATGTAGAGATGGACAAAATGCCACTAAGCAATATACCTGTTGTGCTAATGGTTCTGCCAGTTCACCAGATCATCATCTTTGTCGTTAAATGTCCACTTTAATACTGCATAGGTTGGACCGTTTGACTGATGACTGGCAAACCAGGAGGTTGCACCAAGCTCCAATCTGGTCTGGAAAAGGTTTCTACACCTGGATGCCCTTTCTAATGCCACCCACTCCAAGAGTGTAGCAGGTACTTTTTATGTGCCAGCGACTTGTGACCAGTCATGGGGCACTGGCATTAACCATGCTCGAATGGCGTTCTTAATGTGGCATGGGTGCAAGTCAAGTAGTACTGGCATCAGCCACAACAATGATTTCACTTGACTCAGCAGGTCTTTTCAAGTACATTTTATTGCCCAATGATTGAAGGTTACTCTTAAATGGGCCAGTTACAGAAAACTGACATAGGCCACGGCTATGGTCTCACTAGGCTCGCTGAGCCTTCTCAAGCACAGCATATCTCCAAAGGTCTTGGTCAGTTGTCAGTGCCTCTGTGAGGCCCAACATTCAAAGGTCGTGCTTCACCACTTCATCCCAGGCCTTGCTGGGTCTTCTTTCTCCGAATGTTCCCTCCACTGTTACGGTGTGACACTTATTCACACAGCTATCCTCATCCATATGCTACAAATGACCATACCAGCACAGTTGTCTCTCTTGCCCACCACATCTGATGCTTTTTATGTCCAACTTTTCACTCAGGGTGTTTACACTATGCTATGTATGCACACTAATCTTACACATCCAGCAGAGCATACTAGCTTCATTTCTTGTAAGCTTACGCATGTCCTCAACAGTCACAGCCTATATTGTGACCAAAGTTATACAACACAATCTCCTCATTTCAATTAAGTAAAAATCCAATTTAAACAAAATGTGATAAAAATATTTACTTAGCTCTGTCTTTGTCAATATCTCTATTGTCCAGTTCAATGCAAAAATCTCCGTAATCCTATAAATATTCAAAATGAAAACATATGTTTAGACTTTTATGATAAAATTAATGATTTAACATTGGAGCCTGGTGTAGCCATCTGGTTCGCCAGTCCTCAGTCAAATTGTACAACCCATGCTAGCATGGAAAGTGGACGTTAAACGATGATGATGATGATGATGATGATGATGATGATGATGATGATGATGATGATGATGATGAGTTCTATTTTACCATGTAACTGACGTTGAGTGTGCCAACTCTGAGGGTGTGGGAGGTGTGGGCCTGTGAGACCCTGGGATGAGGGACAGCAGTGTCATGTACCTGAAAAGAAAGCCTGCATTTGGCAGAACTCATAGACAAACAATAGCCTACAACCTGCATACACTACACCATCTTTATTGCAAAATAAACTTTTTAAATGCATATCAATGCTTGTGCCTGCTTTGTGGGTGTGAAAGTGGATGGCTGTATTTTAAATGGATGTGGGCATGGTTGGGTGGGTAAGACATTCAATTTGAAACCACATGATTCTTGATTCAATCCCAATGCACAGCACCTTGGGCAAGTGTTTTCTACCACAGTAATTGTTTGACCAATTTCTTGTGAATAAAATTTGGTAGATGGAAACTGTGTAGAAGACCAGCTGTTGCATCTACATTGAAGCCTCCCTCTGTCTACAGCACAATGTTATCTAAGGAAAAGACAAAGGCCAATACAGTTTCACAGTATGGCTGTGAGAAGGGAAAGGGCAGGATGAGATATCACAAGGCATCCAATCAAGTGTTTTAGCAATCCTGGACTGCTATTATTATTATTACCAAATTCAAAAAGGGAAAGGTACAATTAACTGCATTGATATTTGAACTCAGAATGTAGACAACCAAGACAAATATCGCTAAGCCTTCCACCCGATGCTCTAATCACTCTGTCAACAACATACTGGATTGTAAATAAATCATATCAACTAACCTCAAAGTCTTTGAAGTATTTTTCTGCAAATTTTCTGCAAAAGAAAGAAACAAATTTACATCACAATCATCATCATTATTTCTACATCAGCTCACAAAAAGAACCATTATAGAACTGTTATTTTGTGTTTGTAAATTTATTATTTCAATCTAAATCAACAATACATTTGAATAGGTTCAATTCCTGATTATCACTAAGCATTATATTTGTGGATGTCTGCATCGTATCAAACAGGAATGTATTTGAAATATCAGGTTGAGTAAAAAGTAATCAATGTTTTGAAACATGAAGGATTTGTACCAAATTTTTGCAGAGAATAAAATTTTCTTTTCACATTTTTTTTTTTGCAATTGTCTCTTTAATACAGACATAGACTTGTCAAATGCATCAATAAATTAACATTGATATCTTTTTCACCGTTGTTATAACCATCTGAAATGGAACTGTCGAAGTGTGATATTCAAGCAATTTTGTTATTGTTATAAACCCAAACTGGAATATCAAAATTTAAAAGGTTTTAATTGACTAAAAATACAGCAATCTACAATAGAAACAAAGATTGCTAAATTGTAAGCAAAACCAAACTTCAACGCAATAACAGTTTTATGAAGCGAGTTGCTACAGTCTCGACTAACTAAAATCTAACACTGAACACGTCCTGCCGCAAACAGAACAGAACTCCACACAGTTGCACTGCAAGCAAATAACAGCAATCGAGACAATCAAAGTCATGTGATCAAGACTAAAATCACAACAGTTATTCAACTTCTAAAAAGGATGTAAGGCACCTGAAACTGCTCGTGATATCAATGAAACATTTGGTGAGGAAATGACCAGTGAGTGGTCAGTTTGAAAATAGTTTAAATGATTTCGCAGTGGAGACCTGACCGTTGAAGATTGTGAGCGTAATGGATGCCCATCTGTCATTGATGACAGTCAATTAAAGACTGTCATTGAGAAAGATCCACGTAAGCCCACTCGAAAATTGGCAAAAGTACTTCGAGTTAGCAGAAAACTACCTGCAACAATTTGCATGCAATTGGAAAATCCAAAAAAGCTCAATAGATGGGTACCAAATGATTTGAATGAAAATCAGAAAATGCACAGATATGAAATTTGCTCATCGCTTCTCCATTACCAGTCTGATCCATTTCTTGACCGTAGTGTAACTTGCGATGAAAAGGGGGTTCTGTACAATAACAAAAAATGATCTTCACAGTAGTTGGTCCAAAATGAAGTCCTGAAAACTTTGGCTACACCTGAGCTCTTCAAAAAGATGGTTGTGGTGACTGTTTAATGGTGTACTGCTGGACTCATCCACTAGAACTTCTTAAAACCTGGAAAAACCATTAGTGCAGAAACATATTGCCATGAAATTGCCAAAGTGAATGGAAAGCTGCTATTCCTCTGTCCCAGACTGGTCATCAGAAGAAGGACAATTATTCTTCATGACAATGCTCAACCACATGTTTCACTAATGATTCTCCAGAAGCTGAGGCAGCTTGGATATGAAGTTCTTCCCCACCCAGCTTATTCCCCAGACCTTTATCCTATCAACTACCACTTTTTCAAGCACCTTGATGGTTTCCTGCGAGAGAAAGCGTTCAAAAATCAAACCAATACCGAAAGAGCATTCAAAGAGTTCATAAGATCCGGAACTCCAGATTTTTATGTTACTGGAATAAACAAAGTTGTAACTTGTTGGCAAAAATGTGTTGATTGGTATTTGATGAATAAAATTTCCGTGCTGTTGAAATATATTGCGATAAATTTCATGTTTCAAAACATTGCTTACTTTTTACTCAGTCTAATATAATCTTTTGAAGATCTTCAGTGATTATTAATCTTTAGAGAATGCTGAAGGTTTTGCCAGTTTTTTTTCTAAATGTATTTGAATGAGATTTTATGGACATTTATAGGTAAATAGTATTATTCTTTCTACTTATTTTTATTATCATTCACAGTGTGCTGAATGTTTTACATTCAGAATCAGCATTCATGATAACTGGTCACAACCAGTTTCCTTAGATATCAAGGACCTTTCTTACAATCCTTGCTCTTCCCAATACAGAAGATTTCAGAATTGATGCAATTCTTGTAATTATACAAAACTCAATAAGGGAGCCTTTAAGTCTGTTGGTGACGACTGAGATTATTAATTGTTCTAAGTTAATATCTTTATTGTCCCTTAACATTGTGCCACCTTGCTTCTCCTTGCCTGGCTGACTGAGGTAGCCAAGTACCCTCTCTATAATAAGACAACTATCTCTGCCTCTCTGTCATACACTAACCTCTTCGCAGTCTCACAGCCATATCCCTCAATTCCTCCCCTTCTCTTAACTAAGAGCCCTTTGTCTTGCAAGTCATTTGGCAACGCCACAGGTGCTGGTGCCACATGAGAGCACCTGTGCAACTGCCATGTAGGAAGTTCCCATGCTACTGCCACATAAAATGCGCTGAGTACACTCTGTAAAGTAGTTGGCATTAGGAAGGGCTCCTAGCAGCAGAGACCATGCCAAAACATACAACTGGAGCCTGCTGGGGCCCTCCAGCTTGCCAGTTCCTGCCAAAATATCCAATCCATGCCATTAAATGATGATGGTGATACATGATGATCATGATGAAGATGATGATGGTAATGATGATGCTGATTACCATAAAACAAACACTTTTGAAAAATTTCTAAAGGTCTTTACTTGTAGGTAAAAAAAGTTTTACTTTTTATAATTGAATCAGGGCAAAATGAAGACAGACCAGGCTGAGATGACAATCATGTTAACTGACAGATCTTGCAGATCTAAATAGGATTATTATATGTAATGGTATATATCTTTACATGACTTTGTAGCACAGAAGATTTAAAAGATATAATTTCTTATACATTATTCGTTATTTGTATCAAATTTAAGATCTGTTTTCAATTTCAGTTTCATAAAAATGACACATTTTCATCATAAAGCAATCAAGATTGGCAGATGATTTTATCCAAAGTTTGATGTCATCATCATCAACATTGTTATCATCATTGAACATCTGTTTTTATGCAAGCATAGGTTGGACAGTTTGACTGGAACTGAAAGGTAGAGAGCTGCAACAGGCACCAGTCCTCTGCTTTAGCAAAGTTTCTACAGCTGGATGCACTTCCAACCACTTTACAGAGGGCATTGGGTACTTTTAAAGTGGCACTTTTAAAGATACATCTTACATGGCACCAGGAAATGGGGAATTTTAATTTTAATCAGAGTTTAAAACCTTTATTGTTCAATTCATTTCAAATGTGAACTGGGGAAAGAAATGATCTTGAACTAAAAATTCTCCCCTGTCTCTGTTCTGTGGGTGTATGGAATAGGCTTGAGCCTTTTGTCTTGCAGTTAAATACATACAAACAAAAATAGTGTATTAAAAGTTGCATAACCAGGACTTACTGAAGTTGAAATACTGAACATATAGATTCCATGTTGTCTCATATCAACAATGTCATGGCTTCTCTTACTGTTTCCTACATTTATATTTCCTTATATCGTTATCATATTTATACAACACAATCTCCTCATAATTAAATATAAAATCAAAGTTAAGCAGAATGTTATATATTCACTTACTTGGCTTGTCTGCGTCCAAATGTTTCTGGATAATTATCCACTTCCTTTTTGAACTCTATATATTCCTAGAAAAGATTACAATAAAAGCATTTGTTTTGACTTTATAATAAAAACACTGATTTGATATTAATAATTCTCTTTTGGACTGGTTACGACTCTTCAATGAAACAAAACATTACCTGACTCACAGAAACACTTTTAAAAAAAAGCTAATCCTTTTCTCTATACATTCTAACTTCCAGTAAAGAGCTGAAATCATTGACTGATGGGGGATATTACCTAACTTGAGAAGTGATGCAGTAAAGGGACGTAACATAATACTACAAGGCATTTAATCTTGCACTGTCAACTGATTTTGATATTCCTCTCTTAAAAAAAGATTCAATGCAGTCACTAAAAGGTAGCAGCAAAATCTCCCTTAAATCTTGCAAAAAACTAAAAGGTGTGGCTGTGTGTTAAGTCTATTATATGTAGCAAGTTTATATTTGAAAGGAGGAATGGGTACTTCTCCTACCAACCACAAACGCTACCTCTGCCTATCTCCTGAATTGTTGTATGTTGTGTTATCAGACATGAAAAGATGAAAATCTATGTTGACCTCAGCACAATTCTGAATTCAGAAATTCAAGAAAGATGTTATGTTATGCTCAGCTAAATCTTCATCATCATCATTTAAAGGATTGGATAGTCTGATAGGAGCCGACCAAGCTCCATTTCTCAGTGTTTGCAGGGTTTCTACAGCTGGATGCCCTTCCTAAAGCCAACCAATTTACAGAGTGCACTGGATGCTTTTATGCAGCACCAAAATGGGTGTGTATATGTGGCATTGGACTGGGTGGATTTTGTATGGCACCAGCACCCATGAGTCTCCAAGATTACAAATGCTGAGCTAGAGAAGGATGCAGTAGGCATTCCTGTATACAAGGACAACCACACCTCTACTTAGCTTGATGTCTCTTGTCAAGCACCGCAAACCACCAGGAACCCCGGACCCTGTCATTCCCTCCATGAGACCCAACTTCTGAAGATCCTCTCTCACCACTTCATCCCGCATCCTGCTGGGTCTACCCCTTCCACTTTAAAAGTGTTTTAAATAACTTTTTCTGGAGGGGTGAGTTAGTTTCCATTTTCATTTGGTAAAGCTGTTTGCTGTTTGACCTCAACATCTGAAGAAAAAAACAAATGGATGGAGAGGAAACTGTTGATTTGGTCCAAAAGCAAGAAGGTTAGAGAATTAATGCTAAAGGCACCCAAGAAGCAAATGGTGGTGCTAAACAGGGTAGCACTGAAAACCAGTAGCCAGATTTCTGCTACTGGTGGTGGTGATGCTTCTGTACACATTCTTATTTTAAAAAAGGAAGACTCCCCTTCCTCCATACACAAAATGATTCACCTTTGAAAACAAAAAATTCTAAATCTAAAAACGACTGTTAAGGGCTCTGGTTTGATGAAATAAAACAGACAAGAGATAACAAGTCTGTGGTTAGGATGCTTGTCTGTTTCAACTCACATTAACAGAGGATCTACTAACTTATTTCCAACAGCTACACAAACGCAACATGTTGCCTCATATAAAATAAATAAATAATAAGAACTAACCTTGCTCTCTCCAATATAGTCTTTTGCTAGATTTCTGCAAAAGAAATAAAGGGACACATATCATTATCACTATCATCATCAACATCATCATCATCATTTTTATGTCTCTATAAATAAACAATTATCTCATGAAATTCTCAAAGCTACAAGATAAACCATGATCAATTCAAAATGATGTGAATAAAGAAGCTTTACATTTCCCAGAGTAATCTGATTGCTAAACGGTTAATCATTGTATATTTTTTTAGTATCATCATATTTAATGATGCATATTTTTAAGTCCATGTAGAGTGTATTATTTTCAAAATACAACTCATAAGGATCAGTTTGCCACTCCTTCTCGTTCATCAAGTCTGCCATGCAGTAATTGAGGATATAATTTATATATTTTTTATGTTTGTTTTGGTCATCAGACTGCAACCATGCTGGGGCATTACCTTCAAGAATTTTGGTCAAAGGTATGAACCCTTGAACATATAATTGAGTAAAGACAGAGAGAGATATGGAGGGTGGTAAGTGCCAGGGCATACCCATGAGGTTTGAAGGTCATAATATAAGTGGCAGGATATTACCAAAGAAGCGTGATTAGAGAGTGGGGAGAAGTGAGAGGTGAAAGCTTGGGTGCATACAGAGACGTGTGGACTACCAGATAGACAAAGCCAACCTCAACAGAATTCAAAATGTAAATATGGACGAAATGCCACTATGCATTGTGCCTGTTGTGCTAACAATCCTGTTACCTCACCATCTTGTGTGTGTGTGTGTGTGTGTGTGTGTGTGTGTGTGTGTGTGTGTGTGTGTGTGTGTGTGTGTGTGTGCGCGCGCGCGTGTGTGTGTGTGTGTGTGTGTGTATGCATATATATATATATATATATATCAGTATATTGTGATCACATTTATACAGCACAATCTCCTCATTTTAATAAAGTAAAAATCCAATTTAAATAAAACGTAATAGAAATATTTACTGAGCTCTTCTTTTGTCGACATCTCCTCTACTTATGTCTTTCAAAAGGTTACTGTAACCCTATAAATATTCAAAATGAAAGCATATGTTTAGACTTTATAATAAAATTAATGATTTAACATCAGTAGTTCTATTTTACCATGTAATTGACTCTTCAATCAAAATGGATATTGCCTGACTTCCTGAAGCAATTGGTTGTTTTGCTTCTCTACATCCACAGGAAGATCAACTTTCAGATGTTTGATTCAAAAACAGACAGAAACATTGGAATAATTCCAGAACATATTCTTTCAACCAACTTTGTACTGTAGGAAAGTAATAATTTCTAAACAAAGCACAAAATCACACATTTTGTAGGAGTCTAGTTATTTGCCCACAGAACTCAACTAATAAAGGAATGTGGTTTACTACTTAGGGTTATAACTTCACAATTATAAAGTAATGGCTTTGGTTCCTGGACCAAGAGGTACATTATGCCCCTGAGTAAAACAGTTCAGTATATTTCCCTCCAGTCTACTTAGCTGACAATAAGCAACAAATGAGTGGTGCAGGAGCACTCTCTCAATCCAGCTATCATGTCCTCACTGTTGGGTGAAAGGTAGGATGGTTGAGAAGTTATTTGTATTGAATTCTCATTGAATAGAAACATAAAACACTTAGTGAACGTACAGTTTCATGCTACCAGGTCATATTATTTTGTGTGAGATAGCTATGGGGTTATTTTTATGGGTTATTTTTCTAAATACTTGACTGATAATTTTTTTCTGAAATCAGAAAAGATGAAAGACGAAATTGACAAATCTGGGATTCAAAATCAGGCAATAATCCTCCACTTCATTAAAAGAAGTTGCAAAATATTCATCACATCTTGAACAAGAGAGAAAAAAACGTTAAGAGATTTGGATATACTGGATTTTACAGTATCCAGATATAGTATTTGTGTAAGAAAAGAAGACAAAATGGTATCACTTTCAACAACATTGCTCATTCAGAAATGACCTGTGATTAAGCCTTCCTGATTGAATGCTCCCATATCCAGCTCAAATATTCTACCTGTTCTATATTTACATGCATCTAACTTCTCATACCTACCCTACAATGTCATCCTAAAAGTAAATAATATGATCATTGAAGTCTTAAAGCTACAAGATAATGCATGATTAATTCAAAACTGTGAATAAATAAGCATTACCTTTGACAGAGGAATCTGAATTGTTTAAAGGATTAAACAAGAATAACAAAAATAGGAAAATTAAATAGAAGTCCAATACAAGAAACAAAGGCTTTCTCCTTCATCAGTTTCAATATCAAAGCTGCTGTGTCTACCAACACAACTTCAATAACTTTACTTGTGTTATCAAGCTTCAATAAATGGGATGCTACACTGAACTCACTGGCATTTCAATTCAGAAATTGTAAACATTGAACTAGTAAATCGAAATCTTGTATACTATGAAGTCTGTTCCCCTTAATGCTTCACCAAATTACCAATATTCAAAAAACATGTAAAATTCCAAAACAAAGCAGAGAAGCAAAATAAGTTTGGAGAAGGGAATATATTTCATCTCTAGTCCCTAACAGAACAAGGCCCTCACAGAAGGCAGCATATAATCATTTCATTTGCTCCATCATAGCAACTAAATCCTCGTCGACTGCCATCTTTGAAATGGCATCCACTTGCACTACGTTCTTAAGTTTCAGACATCGATCCAAAAAAAAGACAATACTTTTATGTATTTTTATAAGTCTGTCAGATGAAGCAAGTTAGTTTCTGTTGTGCGAGAGTATGATACCCTCTGGCGAGAAAGGACTGGACCATTACATATAAATAGTAGCCGTCTGAGTAAGTGAGTATTTCATGCTTGTTCCACAGTTTGTGTGTTGTTAGTTCAAAGTTTACAGTTTGAGTTAGCATCTTGGATTGTTGGTTCTTAAAACAATGATGTTACATTTGTGTGGTTACATTCTATTTGTTTCGATTATATTGTTATTACACTGTTGCAGTGCATGTTTTTTTATCCACAAGGGTATAACATCTGTTGACAAGGATTGTTCGAAACTCACAATGGTTATTTGACAATTTCTGCATTATGGCAAACCTATTAGCCACAGTAGTATAGTTTCAAGAGAAGCAACAGGAACAACCACAGGAATTGCAAAAACAAATACTACAACATCAACAATTAACTGAGTTACAGTCAGCGAAGTCCAGTAATTTCAAAGCACCTGAAGATAGAGAAATTCAGGCAAAGATTATCTCGATAATGGAGCAAGTGAATCAGGATTTATCTCAACAGACCATCACAGAAGAATATCAGACTCTGGTAAATCTTGAACTTGATGTGAAAAAATTACAACATAAAGACTCTGCAAAAATTCAAATGTATCGTCCCAGGTGGCAAAATCAAAAACAAAGTGTCAGGGCCCAATCCATGTTATGGTTGTGGGGAGGGGGGCCTACACTACAAAAAGGATTGTCTGTTTAAAAACAAAAAAGTGCTATAGTTGTCAGAAGCTGGGACACATGAGTCATTGTGGAACTATGAGTCTCAAACACAGAAAGTTCCAAGGTGTTTTCAGTGGAGAGTGATTGTGATGGGAAAACAAAAAAATTTATGCACATAAAAATAAATGATATGGATACCAAATTACAGTTAGACATAGGTAGTAACATCACGATTATAAAAGCGGATACTTGGAAAATATTGACAAACTGAGATTATGTAAAACAGCAAGAATAGCAGGTGGTTTAACAGGCGATAAATTACATTTCATGAGCAAAACATTTGTTGATGTCACGTTTTGAGGCAAAGACACACGAAACAGGCTCCAATCTGATTTGGCAGAGTTTCTACAGCTGGATGCCCTTCCTAACGCCAACAACTCAGAGAGTGTAGTGGGTGCTTTTACATGTCACCTGCACGAAGGCCAGTCAGGCGGTACTGGCAACAGCCATGCTCAAAATGTTACATTTTATGTGCCACCTGCACAAGAGCCAGTCCAGGGGCACTGGCAATGATCTCGCTTGAAAATCCTACGAAGGCCAGTCAGGTGGTAAAAATAAAAGAAGCTTTAGAAAATAAACAGAATAAATATACGAATGCCTGTAGTTTTTCACTTTGCGATGATATTTTGATGTGTGCCCAAAGGGGTGGTGGTTCCAACTACATTACAAAAAAGTGTACTGCAACAATTTCACATCCAGGAATGGCAAAGATGAAGGCCCAAACGAAGAGTCATATCTATTGGCCATCTATGGACTGAGATATCGAAAGCTTGGTGAGAATGTGGTAAGTTTGTATGCTCACAGCCAAAGCCCTGCCAATAAACTATCAATCATGGCCAGAGAGGCAGAACCCATGGTCTAGGTTACACACTGACGATGCCAAACCAGTAAACAGTGATTACTACCTAATCATAGTGGATAGCTGTACTAAGTGGCTGGACGTTTGCAGGTGCTATAGACAAACATCTAAGATAACTATAAAGTTCTTATATGAATAGTCTGATGAAACGGTGTCCCTGACACCCTAGTTTCAAACAACAGAATGCAGTTCTCTGGGTATGAATTTAAGAACTTCACCCTACCACCTGAGCTCAAACGGGCACTTAGAAAGATTAGTGGACACTTTCAAAAGAGTGTTAAGAAAATGTGGAATGAATTAAGAAGCTCTGAAGCAGTGAGAAATTTCTTAATAAACAGAATGACCCCCAGTCCCAGAATAAATTCGAAGAAGTCTCCTGCAGGATTGAGGTTCACAAGAAGAATAAAATCCATTTCTGATAAGCTGTTACCGGAGAAAAAAAGATGTAAAGAAAATACGAAAGAGCTACTAAAATACATCAAGACAGATGATAAAGTGCATTTCAAAACTAATAGAAATGTTAGGACTAGGAAGATGGCCTTGTTACCAGAAAAACTGGAAGTATGATGTATCTAATTAAAGGGACATATAAACCAACTATGGAAGAGGAATACCCAAGTTCAGGAAGAAATTCCCATGGAAGTATTCTGCGAAATATTCAATGTACCTGTACCAAAAGTAATAGAGCCCCAAAGAACCAGTATGAGAAAAAGGCAGATGAAACACCTTGAGATAAGTGAAAGAAATACTATATTAGTATATATATATGAGTAAAAAATTTCTTTATTTCTTTGAAACACTAAATCTCAGAAGAGGAGATGTTGTGTGAGAGTATCGACTGGTGAGAATGGATTGGACCACTACATATAAATAGCAGTAGTCTCAGAAAGTGAGTAGTTCATGCTAGTTCCACAGTTCATGTATTGGTGGTCCAAAGTTTACACTTTGAGTTAGCATGTTGGATTGTTGGTTTTTAATAGAATGATGTTACGTTCTGTGTGTTTACTGCCGTTTGTTTCAATTAGATTGTTATTACACTTGCAGTGTATTCGTTTAACCATAAACATATTACAGTCTCCATGACATTTTGGTAGCCCTGCCTCAGACTTGTAAGAATTTCAGTGTAGGATGTTCAACCTGAATATCTGAAGGTAAACAATAATCGGTGGAGAGGAAATCCTGATTTGGTTCAAATGCATGAAAGTGAGGGAATTCTCAGTAAAGTCACCCAAGAACCAATCTTTTAAATTATTCTGGTAGAAAACATGAGAAATCTCAGTCATGACATCTCTAATTAGAAACACATCAGAATGAACAGGTGACTTAGATGAAACTGCACCTTGTTACCTAATGTGATGCCACAGGTAGGCTAATGATATCGTTTACCTTATTTCTTAAATGAATTCTTAAGTCTTTAGAAAAACCTTCATAGATGACAGAATGTTGAAGGTTTTTGCAGGTTTATTTTTAACCATTTAACAGATCATTCAATCAAATGCAATGGATATTTATCTATATTGTTCTGAATTCCTAAAGCATTATCTTGTAGATCCAGTGTCACTACTAGTATTGCTGCTACTAATACTACCAGCAACAGCACCAGCACCACCATCACAACCATTAGTACAACAACAGCTGCTGCCACTACCAATATATTCAACACAGGACTTACATTGCTGCAAGTGTCATCTGTAGTTAGGTTGCTGCCCAATTTCAGACAGCATTAAGAGATTATCTGCAAAATTAATCCCAACACTGACATGAATTGAGGTAGAGGACGGGCAAATGCACAGGATTTGATCCTACGACCTAAGAACGTAAAATCCAATATTTTATTCCGACAACCATAGCATTTTTGCAGGTGTATCTACTTTGGCAGTCTATAATTAAATAATACCAGATTTTGTAACAAATTAGTTATTTTAAGCTTTTTAGTAATTGTTTAGCCCTAGGTCAGTCCTCTTCCAGCAGACCTATTATCCCAAAAGTATGTTTCTTATGATAAAACCCAAAAAGGACAATTTTGTAGGACCTCCATCACTGGTAGGAAAAAGTGAGGATGGAACCATCACTTGTTTGGTATCATCAGACCATATACCTCAAGTGAATGCTTACTACAGGAGGAATTCCACTGAATGCATCACTGGTACAGGTGGATAACACCTTAGACAAGTGTGTTCTACCACAGTAATTGCTTGACCAATTCCTTGTGAATAAAATTTGGTAGATGGAAACTGTGTAGAAGACCAGCTGTTGCATCTACATTGAAGCCTCCCTCTGTCTACAGCACAATGTTATCTAAGGAAAAGACAAAGGCCAATACAGTTTCACAGTATGGCTGTGAGAAGGGAAAGGGCAGGATGAGATATCACAAGGCATCCAATCAAGTGTTTTAACAACCCTGAACTGCTACTATTATTATTATTACCTAATTCAAAAAGGGAAAGGTACAATTAACTGCATTGATATTTGAACTCAGAATGTAGACAACCAAGACAAATACCGCAAAGCCTTCAAACCAATGCTCTAATCACTCTGCCAACGTACTGAACTGTAAATAAATTGTATCAACAAACCTTATGTCCTTCAAAGTATGTCTTTGCTAGTTTTCTGCAAAAAAAAAAACAAACATATTTTCATCACATCATCACAATCACCATCATTACTTCTACATTAGCTTACAAAAAGAACCATTACAGAATTATTATTTTGTGTTTGTACATTTTAATATTTTAATCTAAATCTACAATTCATTTGAATAGGTCTAATCTTTAATTATCACCAGGTATCATATTTGTGGATGCCTGTAAAGCATCAAACTGGAATGTATTTGAATTATAAGTCTTTTGAAGACCTTCATCCATCAATAATCTTTAGAGAATGTTGAAGGTTTTTATTATCATTGCTGGTGCACATGAATGTTTTACATTCATAATCAGTGTTCTTGATAATTGGTCACAACCACTTTACTCAGATGTCAAGAACCTTTCTTACAATCCTTGCTCTTCCCAATACAGCAGATTTCAGAATTGATGCAATTCTTGTAATTATACAAAACTCAATAAGGGAGCCTTTAAGTCTGTTGGTGACGACTGAGATTATTAATTGTTCTAAGTTAATATCTTCATTGTCCCTTAACATTGTGCCACCTTGCTTCTCCTTGCCTGGCTGACTGAGGTAGCCAAGTACCCCCTCTATAATAAGACAACTATCTCTGCCTCTCTGTCATACACTAACCTCTTGCCAGGCTCACAGCCACATCCCTCCATTCCTCCCCTTCTCTCAACTAAGAGCCCTTTGTCTTGCAAGTCATTTGGCAACTCCACTGGTGCTGGTGCCACGTGACAGCACCTGTGCCACTGCCATGTAGGAAGTTCCCATGCTACTGCCACATAAAATGCGCTGAGTACACTCTGTAAAGTAGTTGGCATTAAGAAGGGCTCCCAGCAGCAGAGACCATGCCAAAACATACAACTGGAGCCTGCTGGGGCCCTCCAGCTTGCCAGTTCCTGCCAAAATATCCAATCCATGCCATTAAATGATGATGGTGATACATGATGATCATGATGAAGATGATGATGGTAATGATGATGCTGATTACCATAAAACAAACACTTTTGTAGGTAAAAAAAAAGTTTTACTTTTTAAATTGAATCAGGGCAAAATGAAGACAGACCAGGCTCAGATGACAATCAAGTTAACTGACAGATCTTGCAGATCTAAACAGGATTATTATATATAATGGTAAATATCTTTACATGACTTTGTAGCACAGAAGATTTTAAAGATATAATTTCTTATACATTATTCGTTATTTGTATCAAATTTAAGATCTGTTTTCAATTTCAGCTTTATAAAAATGAGAAACTTTCATGAAAAAGCAATCAAGATTGGCAGATGATTTTATCCAAAGTTTGATGTCATCATCATCAACATCATTATCATCATTTAAAATCTGTTTACCATGTTAGCATAGGTTGGACTGTTTGACTGGAGGTGGCAAGGTAGAGAGCTGCAACAGGCTCCAGTCCTCTGTTTTGGCAAGGTTTCTACAGCTGGATGCACTTCTTAATGCCAACCACTTTACAGAGTGCACTGGGTGCTTTTGAAGTGGCACCAGCAGAGATACATCTTACATGGCACCAGGAAATGGGGAATTTTAATTTTAATCAGAGTTTAAAACCTTTATTGTTCAATTCATTTCAAATGTGAACTGGGGAAAGAAATGATCTTGAACTAAAAATTCTCCCCTGTCTCTGTTCTGTGGGTGTATGGAATAGGCTTGAGCCTTTTGTCTTGCAATTAAATACATACAAACAAAAATAGTGTATTAAAAGTTGCATAACCAGGACTTACTGAAGTTGAAATACTGAACATATAGATTCCATGTTGTCTCATATCAACAATGTCATGGCTTCTCTTACTGTTTCCTACATTTATATTTCCTTATATCGTTATCATATTTATACAACACAATCTCCTCATAATTAAATATAAAATCAAAGTTAAGCAGAATGTTATATATTCACTTACTTGGCTTGTCTGCGTCCAAATGTTTCTGGATAATTATCCACTTCCTTTTTGAACTCTATATATTCCTAGAAAAGATTACAATAAAAGCATTTGTTTTGACTTTATAATAAAAACACTGATTTGATATTAATAATTCTCTTTTGGACTGGTTACGACTCTTAAATGAAACAAAATATTACCTGACTCACAGAAACACTTAAACAGAAAAAAAGCTAATCTTTTTCTCTATACATTCTAACTTCCAGTAAAGAGCTGAAATCATTGACTGATGGAGGATATTGCCTAACTTGAGAAGTGATGCAGTAAGGGGATGTAACATAATACTACAAGGCATTTAATTTTGCACTGTCAACTGATTTTGATATTCCCTTCTAAAAAGAAGACTCTATGCAGTCACTAAAAGATAGCAGCAAATATCTCCCTTAAATCTAGCAAAAAACTAAAAGGTGTGGCTGTGTGGTAAGTCTGTTAGTTTATATTTGAAAGGAGGAATGGGTACTTCTCCTACCAACCACAAACCCTACCTCTGCCTATCACCTGAAATGTTATTTGTTGTCTTATCAGACATGAAAAGGTGAAAAGCTATGTAGACCTCAGCATGATTTTGAATTCAGAAATTCAAGAAAGGTGTTATGCTGTCATTTGATCTGCTCAGCTAAATCTTCATCAATTATCATCATCATTCAATGTCTGTTTTCCAGGCTGGTATGGGTTGGACAGTCTGACAGGAGCCAACCAGGCTCCATTTCTGTTTTTGCAAGGTTTCTACAGCTGAATGCCCATCCTAATGCCAACCGCTTTACAGAGTGTACTGGATGCTTTTATGCAGCACTAGCATAGGTGTATACATGACACTAGACTGGGTTGATTTTATGTGGCACCAGCACCCATGAGCCTCCGTTAGAGAAGGAAGCAATGGGCATGCCTGTATGCAAGGACAACCCCACCTCTGCTTAGCTTGACATGTCTTGTCAAGTACAGCAAGCCACCAGGAGCCCCGGTCCCTGTCATCCTCTCTGTGCGACCCAACATCTGAAGATCGTCTCTCACCACTTCATCCCACATCCTCCTGGGTCTACCACTTCTACTTTAAAAGTTTTTGAATAACTTTTTCTGGAGGGGCAGGTTAGTTTCTATTTTAATTTGGTAAAGCTGTTTGTTGCTTGACCTCAACATCTGAAGGAAAAAACAAATGGATGGAGAGGAAACTGTTGATTTGGTCCAAATGCATGAAGGTGAGAGAATTCATACAAAAGAAGCAGATGGTGGTGTTAAACTGGGTGGTATGTAAACCTTGTACCCAGTTTCCTGATAAAACAATGGACTTTGATGAAAACCAAACAGCTGGTCATCTTATGTCCATATGAATGAAAATAACAACCTGTAGATTGGAAATCATCATCATCACCATCATCATAGTTTTAATATTCACATTATATAGCCTTCATAGGTCTGGCAGAATTCATTCACGTAGTATTTTTGCATTGTAAGGACTTAATGTGTTTCCTTGGTCTTTAGACTCCCAGGGAAAGACAATTGGAGCTAAACAACAATAACTGTAAGAGTAACAACAATAACCACAAATATCACAGTCAATGCTTCTGCTGCTGCTGGGGGTGGTGGTGGTGTTGTTGCTACCTCTACTATTTTAAAAAATGAATACCCCCAACAATTCACCTTCAAAAGCAAAACATTAAATCTAAAAACGATTGTTAAGGGCTCTGGCTGGATGAGATAAAACAGAGGTGAGAGATACCAAGCGTGTGGTCAGGATGCTTGTCTGTTTCAACTCACATTAACAGAGCATCTACTAACTTATTTCCAACAGCTACACAAACTCAATATGCTGTCTCATACAAAATAAATAAATAATAAGAACTAACCTGTGTATATCCACAATATTTTTCTGCTAGTTCTCTGCAAAAGAAATAAAGGGACACAGATCATCATCATGATCTTCATCATTTTTATGTCTTGAGGCAAAGATAAACATCATAAGAATATAATTTTAGTATAATTTCAGGAGAGGGCTAAGTCAATTACACTGCCCCCACTGCTCAGTTTCTACTTATTCTATCAAATGTGAAAGGATGAAAGGCAGAGTCAACACGGGCTGAAATTTGAACTCACAATGTAAAGATGGACGAAATGCCACTAAGCATTATGCCTGCTGTGTTGGCTGCGGTCATGCTGGTGCACCACCGTGATTTTCCCGTTCCTTGCATGGCTCTTCTTTATATATATATATATATATATATATATATATACACACATACATATATATATATATATATATATATCATCATCATCATCATCATCGTTTAACGTCCGCTTTCCATGCTAGCATGGGTTGGACGATTTGACTGAGGACTGGTGAAACCGGATGGCAACACCAGGCTCCAGTCTGATTTGGCAGAGTTTCTACAGCTGGATGCCCTTCCTAACGCCAACCACTCAGAGAGTGTAGTGGGTGCTTTTACGTGTCACCCGCACGAAAACGGCCACGCTCGAAATGGTGTCTTTTATGTGCCACCCGCACAAGCCAGTCCAGGGGCACTGGCAACGATCTCGCTCGAAAATCCTACAAGAGCCAGTCAGGCGGTACTGGCAACGGCCACGCTCAAAATGGTGCATCTCATGTGCCACCCGCACAAGAACCAGTCCAGGGGCACTGGCAACGATCTTACTTGGCTTGCCGGGTCTTCTCACGCACAGCACATTTCCAAAGGTCTCGGTCAGTAGTCATCGCCTCGGTGAGGCCCAATGTACGAAGGTCTTGCCTCACCACCTCAGCCCAGGTCTTCCTGGGCCTACCTCTTCCACGGGTTCCCTCAACTGTTAGGGTGTGGCACTTTTTCACGCAGCTATCCTCCTCCATTCTCACCACATGTCCATACCAGCGCAATCGTCTCTCTTGCACGCCACAACTGATGCTTCTAATGTTCAGCTTTTCTCTCAAGATACTTACACTCTGACGGGTATTCACATTGACATTACACATCCAACGGAGCATACTGGCTTCATTCCTTGCGAGCTTACGTATGTCCTCAGCAGTTACAGCCCATGTTTCACTGCCATGTAGCATGGTTGTTCGTACGCATGCGTCATACAGTCTGCCTTTTACTCTGAGTGAGAATCCCTTTGTCGCCAGCAGGGGTAAGAGCTCTCTAAACTTTGCCCAGGCTATTCTTATTCTAGCAGCTACACTTTCAGCGCACCCACCCCCACTACTAACTTGGTCGCCCAGATAGCGAAAGCTATCGACTACCTCTAGTTTTTCACCCTGGAATGAGATAGAAGTTGTTTCCTGTTTGTTTGCAGTCTTTATTGCACCTGAACATCTGCCACAAACAAAAACTAACTTGCTAGTTAACCTGCCTTTGATGTTGCTGCACCTCTTATGTGTCCATAGCTTGCACCGGGTACATCTTATAGAGTTACTACCTACTCCTTTTCTACATACTGAGCAGGGCCATCTACCTGAAGGGGTTTGTGTTTTATCTACCTTCCTACTTATTAGGATTTTGGTTTTAGCTAGGTTGACTCTAAGGCCCTTCAGTTCTAGACCTTGCTTCCACACCTGAAACTTCTCCTCTAGTTCTGATAGTGACTCCGCAATTAGGGCAAGGTCATCAGCATAGAGGAGCTCCCAGGGGCAACCTGTCTTGAACTCCTCTGTGATTGCCTGGAGGACTATGGTAAATAAGAGGGGGCTGAGGACGGAACCTTGGTGGACCCCTACCTCTACCAGGAATTCATTGCTGTACTCATTTCCAACCCTCACCTTACTGGCAGCATCTCTGTGCATGGCTCGCACAGCTCTCACTAACCATTCTTCTATCCCAAGTTTCCTCATTGACCACCAGATAAGGGATCGGGGGACCCTGTCAAAGGCTTTCTCCATGTCAACGAAAGCCAGGTACAGAGGTTTATCCTTAGCTAGGTATTTCTCCTGCAACTGTCTCACTAGAAATAAGGCATCAGTAGTGCTTTTACCTGGCACGAACCCAAACTGCATCTCATCTAAATTGATTTGCTCCCTAATTAGTTGGGCTATGACCCTCTCTGTAACTTTCATAACCTGATCTAACAGCTTGATGCCTCTGTAATTATTTGTATCTAAAGCGTCACCTTTACCTTTGTAGCAGTTGACTATGATGCTGCTACACCAGTCATTGGGTATGACTCCTTCGTGTATCACCTGGTTCGTAATACGGGTGACTAGGCTATAGCCAACACTGCCAGATATTTTGAGCATCTCTGCAGTGATTCCTGATGGGCCGGGGGCTTTCCCGGTCTTCATACTCTTAATTGCTTTATCTACCCTGGTACTATCAACTCGGATAGCTGGTCCCTCTATTGGGTCGACATACGGCAGGCTCTCTTTCTCCCATTCATTCTCTTTATTAAGCAATCTATCGTAGTGGCATCTCCAGACCTCTTTCTTTGCATCCTCATTTAATGCAAGCGTACCATCATCCATGCGAACACATTTCTCTCCTACAACATCACTATTCTCTCTCCTACACTGTCTTGCAACACGAAATACCTCGAGTCTTTGGTCCTCACGGCGCAGAACATTGGCAAATCTTTCCTTATCTGCTTCCCCTCTGGCTAAATAAACCTGTCGCCTAGCCTCCCTTCTGGCACATTGGTACAATTCCCTGCTACCACCGTTCTTCCAGTCCTTCCAAGCCTGTTTCTTTTGTCTAATAGCCCTGTCTACCTCCTTGTTCCACCACCACGTTACTCTGGGTCGGGAGGGGACCTTACACCACCCACAAATCTGGTCGGTGGCTTTCAACAGGTTGTCCCGCAGAAATCTCCAATTGTCTTCCACGTTGTATGATGCTATATCCCCTTCTATTTCGTTAAATGCTTCAAGTAACTTGTCTCTAAGTCTCTGTCCGTTTGCAGGGTCTTTAAGCTTCCACACCCTTCTCCTCCAAGCCTGTCTAATTCTGGGCACCCATTTTGCCTTGATCCCAAAGTCGCTAACTACTAATCTATGCTGTGGGTTACATTCTTCGCCAGGGAAGGTTTTGGCATTTATAAGCCGCCCTCTTTCCCTATTTCTGGCGAGGATGTAGTCGATTTGGCTAGAGTGTCTGCCGGAGCGGTAGGTGACTAGGTGACTGGCAGGTTTCCTGAAGTTGGTATTGCAGACCATAAGATCGGTTGCATCACAGAACTCCAGCAGTCTGGTTCCCTCCTCGTTGCGGGAACCGAAGCCATAGCCTCCATGTATGCCATGGAAGCCTCCAGCACGACGTCCGACATGACCGTTGAAGTCTCCAGCCACAAAGAGAAGGTCCCTGTCACTCGTCGACGAGGTAGTTTGCAAGAGGGTGTCATAGAATTGGTCTTTCAGACCATCTGGTAGCCCCGGTTGAGGTGCATAGGCTGAGATGACAGTAGCTAATCTATGATGAAGCACTAGTCTGATCTTAAGTACTCTGTCACTTACTCTAACGACCTCGATTACCTTATCCACCCATTTCTCCGCTAGAAATATTCCTACGCCCCCGACCCCGTCAGTGTTCCCTGCCCAGAAAATCTTGTACCTGTGTTCTTTGCCTGTGAGGAACCTCACAGAACCTCCTCTCCATCTTACTTCCTGGATGCAGCACATATCTACGCGTCTCCGTTCAAGCATCTCAACAATTTCACCAGATCTACCTTTCAGCGTGCCGACGTTGAGAGTGCCAATCCTAACAGTATGGGTGTTGGGGGTGTGGGCCTGTAGCCTGGGAAGGGGAAAAGCAGTGTCGTGTACCTGAAAAGAAAACTTGCAATTGGAAGAATTCATAAGCAAAACAGTACCTACAACCTGCAAACATTTCTCAAACTTAATGCGCTACCCAAAGGTAGGGGAGAGGATGGCCAAGGCCACTAGATGGGTTCCGGGAGACAGCCGAGGTTGACAGGATGACAGAGGAATGAACTTCCGGTGGAGGGGGTGGGAGGGCGGGTTACCGCCAGCGAGTAGATAGGGCTCTTAATTGTAGATTTTAAATATTTGAGAGACAACAATGCATAAATCGTAATTTTTAAAAGAGCAATGAATTCTAGGTGAGTAGAATATAACGTAGCATGAATTTAGGAAGCTTAGAAAATGAATAAGTATGAATTTAAGACAACAACTGAATTCAATTGAATTTCATGGAGAGAAACAAGATAAATAATAGAGGGCAAACTAAAGCGCGAAGGTATGAGATGTTTGAGGCCGTAAATAAATAAAGAATCTCTATCTTATCTGCATCTTGGAGATTTCGTCGTAGTATGTCAGCGAGATAATTTAGAATGGGTTTCTCATTTATATATAGCCAGAACCTGAAGACCTTAAGGAAAAACTACGAGAGAGAGAGAGAGGATGGAGGGGTAGACAGAGGCATGGCGGGAGAAAAGATCATCATCATCATCATATATATATACACACATACATATATATATATATATATATATATATATATATACACACATACATATATATATACACATATATATATATATATATATATATATATATATATATATATATATACACACATACATATATATATATATATATATATATATATATATATATATAGAAGAGCCATGCAAGGAACGTGAAAATCACGGTGGTGCACCAGCATGACCGCAGCCACTTAGCTGAAACACATAAATAAATAAATAAATAAATAAATATATATATATATATATATATATATATATATATATATATATATATATATATATATATATATATATATATATATATATATATATATATATATATATATATATATCATTATATCGTGATAACATTTATACAACACAACCTCCTCATTTCAATGAAGTAAAAATCCAATTTAAATAAAATTTAATAAAAATATTTACTTAGCTTCTTTTTGGTCAACAGATTTGTTATTGTCCAGTTCAATGCAAAGATTTTTGTAACCCTATAAATATTCAAAATGAAAGCATATGTTTAGACTTTATAATAAAATTAATGATTTAACATCAGTAGTTCTATTTTACCATGTAATTGACTCTTCAATCAAAATGGATATTGCCTGACTTCCTGAAGCAATTGGTTGTTTTGCTTCTCTACATCCACAGCAACATCAAATTTCAGACGTTTGATTCAAAAACAGACAGAAACATTGGAATAATTCCAGAACAATTCTTTCAACCAACTTTGTACTGTAGGAAAATTAAAGTAATAATTTATAAACAATGCACAAGATCACACATTTTGTAGGAGTCTAGTTATTTGGCCACAGAACTCAACTAATAAAAGAATGTGGTTTACTATTTAGGGTTTTAACTTCACAATTATAAAGTAATGGCTTTGGTTCCTGGGCCAAGAGGTACATTGTGCCCCTGAGTAAAACAGTTCAGTATATTTCCCTCCAGTCTACTTAGCTGACAATAAGCAACAAATGAGTGGTGCTGGAGCCCTCTCTCAATCCAGCTATCATGTCCTCACTGTTGGGTGAAAGGTAGGATGGTTGAGAAGTTGTTTGTATCAAATTGTCACTGCATAGACACATAAAACACTTAGTGAAAGTATAGTTTCATGCTACCAGGTCATATTATTTTGTGTGAGATAGCTATGGGGGTTCTGTGGATTATTTTTCTAAATACTTACCTAATATATATTTTCTGAAATCAGAAAAGATGAAAGACAAAATTGACAAACCTGGGATTCAAAATCAGGCAATAATCCACCACTTCATGAAAAGAAGTGGTAAAATATTCATTACATTTTGTCAAATGAGGCAAGTTAGTTTCCATGACATTTTGGTAGCCCTGCCTCAGACTTGTAAGAATTTCAGTGTTTAACCTGAATAACTGAAGGTAAACAATCATCGGTGGAGGGAAACAGCTGATTTGGTCCAAATGCATGAAAGTGAGGGAATTCTCAGTAAAGTCACCCAAGAACCAATCTTTTAAATTATTCTGGTAGAAAACAAGAGAAATTTCATTCATGGCATCTCTGGAATCACATACTTGCTAAGTAAACTTTTTAAAGCATATCAATGCTTGTGCCTGCTTTGTGGGTGTGAAAGTGGATGGCTGTATTTTAAATGGAAGTGGCCATGGATGGCTGGCAAAGATATTTAATTTGAAGCTATATGGTTCCTGATTCAATCCCAATGCACATCACCTTGGGCAAGTGTTTTCTACCACAGTAATTGTTTGACCAATTTCTTGTGAATAAAATTTGGTAGATGGAAACTGTGTAGAAGACCAGCTGTTGCATCTACATTGAAGCCTCCCTCTGTCTACAGCACAATGTTATCTAAGGAAAAGACAAAGGCCAATACAGTTTCACAGTATGGCTGTGAGAAGGGAAAGGGCAGGATGAGATATCACAAGGCATCCAATCAAGTGTTTTAACAATCCTGGACTGCTATTATTATTATTACCAAATTCAAAAAGGGAAAGGTACAATTAACTGCATTGATATTTGAACTCAGAATGTAGACAACCAAGACAAATATCGCTAAGCCTTCCACCATATGCTCTAATCACTCTGTCAACAACATACTGGATTGTAAATAAATCATATCAACTAACCTTACAATTTTTCAAGTATTTCTCTGACAGTTTTCTGCAAAAAAAAAAACAAAAAAAAAACAAACATATTTTCATCACATCATCACAATCACCATCATTACTTCTACATCAGCTCAGAAAAAGAACCATTACAGAACTGTTATTTTGTGTTTGTATATTTTAATCTAATCTACAATACATTTGAATAGGTCTAATCTCTAATTATCACCAGGTATCATATTTGTGGATGTCTGTAAAGCATCAAACTGGAATGTATTTGAATTATAAGTCTTTTGAAGACCTTCATCCATCAATAATCTTTAGCCCTTTAGTGTTCACATTATTCTCACCAAATTAATGCTTTTTTATCCACATTGTTTTGAACTAATCATGCATTAACTCGTAGCTATGAGATTTTGATGAGGTAGCTGTTAATTTTTAAAATGATATTGTAGGGTTGGTGTGAGAGACCAGATCTGGCCAGTTTGAACATAGAATAGGCAGAATACTTTTGGCCGGATATGGCTGGTTTAAATGCTAAAGGGTTAAAGAATGTTGAAGGTTTTTATTATCATTGCTGGTGCACATGAATGTTTTATATTCAGAATCAGTGTTCTTGATAATTGGTCACAACCACTTTACTCAGACGTCAAGAACCTTTCTTACAATCCTTGCTCTTCCCAATACAGCAGATTTCAGAATTGATGCAATTCTTGTAGTTACACAAAACACAATAAGGGAGCCTTTAAGTCTGTTGGTGACGACTGAGATCATTAATTGTTCTAAGTTAATATCTTTATTGCCCCTTAACATTGTGCCAACCTTGCTTCTCCTTGCCTGGCTGACTGAGGTAGCCAAGTACCTCCTCTATAATAAGACAACTATCTCTGCCTCTCTGCCATACACTAACCTCTTGCCAGGCTCACAGCCATATCCCTCGATTCCTCCCCTTCTCTCAACCAGGAGCCCTTTGTCTTGCAAGTCACTTGGCAACTCCACTGGTGCTGGTGCCACATGAGAGCACCTGTACAACTGCCATGTAGGAAGTTCCCATGCTACTGCCACATAAAATGCGCTGAGTACACTCTGTAAAGTAGTTGGCATTAGGAAGGGCTCCCAGCAGCAGAGACCATGCCAAAACATACAACTGGAGCCTGCTGGGGCCCTCCAGCTTGCCAGTTCCTGCCAAACTATCCAATCCATGCCATTAAATGATGATAGTGATGATGATGATGATGAAGATGGTGATACGTGATGATGATGCTGATACAAGATGATGATGATGATGATGATGCTGATTACCATAAAACAAACACTTTTCAAGAATTTTTAAAGGTCTTTACTCGTAGGTAAAAAAAAACTTTTACTTTTTATAACTGAATCAGGGCAAAATGAAGACAGACCAGGTTGAGATGACAATCATGTTAACTGACAGATCTTGCAGATCTAAACAGGATTATTAGATAAAAACTTAGATATGTTTCGACCAAAGATTGGTTCAGGCCATGTCTAACTTAATAGCACCACCTGATAGGATTATCTAAATCCTTTTTACAGTCAAGTTTTGTCTATGGTTCATTCAAGTAGTGAGTTCTTATTGAGCGGGTTGTATCCATGCATGGGTGGCTTGTCTGGTATTCCTTGAAGAAAACTGTCTAGACTCCGTTTAAAGCTGATAGGATCCTTTTCATCTTTTATCTGTTTCGGGACAATGTTAAACAGGGCAGGGCCTGTTGAGGAAAAGAAATTATGCCACAATGTACCTATATGTTGTGATCCTGAATTGGGCAGGGCATGTATGGCTCGTGGTCCCAGCTTTGGATGAACCTTGAAACTAATGTTCAGGTCGTTTGGGCAATGCTGGCAGTATATTTTCCACATCGTACAAATGATGTACCACTCGCGGTGGCGCTGGAGAGAGTAGAGCTTCAAGGCTTTAAGGCAGTCCCAGTAATCAAGATCAGTCATGCCTTCAATTCGTTTGGTGAGTGCCCTCTGGGGTGATTCAATCCTCGAGATGTTTTGTTTTGTATGGAGAGACCACAAGGGGCAGCAGTATTCGAGGTGTGGCCATACAAAGGAGGAGAAAAGTGGAATGATGACACCTTGTTCTCTGGACCGGAAGGTTCTTAAGATCCAGGAGCTCATCCTACAAGCTATATTGACCTTATTGTTGATGTGCGCACTCCAATCGAGATTGTTGCCAACAATTACACCCAGATCTCTGATATTGTTGGATGCCGTGAGCGGTTCCCCTGAAAGAAGAGAGTATGGCTGTTTTAATATAGACTTTCTTCCAAAATGCATCAGCTCAAATTTTCCCTCGTTCAGTTTCATTTTGCTTTTATCTGCCCATTGACTCATCGCATATAGATCAAACTGGAGTTGGGTTCGGACTTCTTCTTCATTGATGATTTGCTGGAGCTTAGTGTCATCAGCAAATATTTTCGCTTTGCAGTGATTTACGACGCTGGAAAGGTCATTTATATAAATTATAATGGTATCATCATCATCATCGTTTAACGTCCGCCTTCCATGCTAGCATGGGTTGGACGATTTGACTGAGGACTGGTGAAACCAGATGGCAACACCAGGCTCCAATATAATTTGGCAGAGTTTCTACAGCTGGATGCCCTTCCTAACGCCAACCACTCAGAGAGTGTAGTGGGTGCTTTTACGTGTCACCTGCACGAAAACGGCCACGCTCGAAATGGTGTCTTTTATGTGCCACCTGCACAAGAGCCAGTCCAGGGGCACTGGCAACGATCTCGCTCGAAAACCCTACAAAGGCCAGTCAGGCGGTATATATATATATATATATATGTCTGTATGTATTGTCGTCATCGTTTAACGTCCGCTTTCCATGCTAGCATGGGTTGGACGATTTGACTGAGGACTGGTGAAACCAGATGGCTACACCAGGCTCCAATCTGATTTGGCAGTGTTTCTACAGCTGGATGCCCTTCCTAAAGCCAACCACTCAGAGAGTGTAGTGGGTGCTTTTACGTGTCACCTGCACGAAGGCCAGTCAGGCGGTACTGGCAAAGGCCACGCTCATCTCGCTCGAGAAACCTCATGTGTCACCCACACAAGAGCCAGCCCAGGGGCACCAGCAACGATCCCGCTCGAAAAATCCCAGAACCCCACAAAAGAGCCAGTTCAGCGGCACCGGCAACGATCTCGCTCAAAGAAATTTCATGTGTCACCAGCACAAGAGCCAGTCCAGGGTTACTGGCAACGATCTCGCTCGAAAAACCTCATGTGTCACCCACACAAGAGAAAGCCCAAGGGCACCGGCAACGATCCCGCTCGGAAGATTTCATGTGTCGCCCGCACATGAGCCAATCCAGGGGCACTGGCAACGATCCTGCTCGAAAGACTTCATGTGTCGCCCACACATGAGCCAGTCCAGGGGCACTGGCAACGATCCCGTCTCGCTCAAGGCATTTCATGTGTCACCCGCACAAGAGCCAGCCCAGGGGCACCGGCAACGATCCCGCCCGGAAGATTCCATGTGTCGCCCGCACATGAGCCAGCCCAGGGGCACCGGCAACGATCTCGCTCGAAAAACCTCATGTGTCACCCGCACAAGAGCCGGCCCAGGGGCACCGGCAACGATCTCGCTCGTAAGATTTCATGTGTCGCCCACACACGAGCCAGTCCAGGGGCACTGGCAACGATCCCGTCTCGTTCAAGGCATTTCATGTGTCACCCGCACAAGAGCCAGCCCAGGGGCACCGGCAACGATCCCGCCCGGAAGATTCCATGTGTCGCCCGCACACGAGCCAGCCCAGGGGCACCGGCAACGATCTCGCTCGAAAAACCTCATGTGTCACCTGCACAAGAGCCGGCCCAGGGGCACCAGCAACGATCTCGCTCGAAAGATTTCATGTGTTGCCCACACACGAGCCAGTCCAGGGGCACTGGCAACGATCCCGCTCAAAACATTTCATGTGTCACCCGCACAAGAGCCAGTCCAGGGTCACTGGCAACGATCTCGCTCGAAGGATTTCGTGTGTTGCCCGCACATGAGCCAGTCCAGGGGCACCGGCAACGATCCTGCTCGAAAAACCTCATGTGTCACCCGCACAAGAGCCGGCCCAGGGGCGTCGCCCGCACATGAGCCAGTCCAGGGGCACTGGCAACGAACCCGCTCAAACATTTCATGTGTCACCTGCACAAGAGTCAGTCCAGGGGCATCAGCAACGATCTCGCTCGGAAGATTTCATGTGTCGCCCGCACATGAGCCAGTCCAGGGGCTCTGGCAACGATCCCGCTCGAAAGATTCATGTGTCGCCCGCACATGAGCCAGTCCAGGGGCACTGGCAACGATCCTGCTCGAAAGATTTCATGTGTCGCCCGCACATGAGCCAGTTCAGGGGCACTGGCAACGACCCGGTATATATCTTTATATGACTTTGTAGTGCAGAAGATTTAAAAGATATAATTTCTTATACATTATTCGTTATTTGTATCAAATTTAAGATCTGTTTTCAATTTCAGCTTTATAAAAATGAGAAACTTTCATGAAAAAGCAATCAAGATTGGCAGATGATTTTATCCAAAGTTTGATGTCATCATCATCAACATCATTATCATCATTTAAAATCTGTTTACCATGTTAGCATAGGTTGGACTGTTTGACTGGAGGTGGCAAGGTGGAGAGCTGCAACAGGCTCCAGTCCTCTGTTTTGGCAAGGTTTCTACAGCTGGATGCACTTCCTAATGCCAACCACTTTACAGATGGCATTGAGTGCTTTTGAAGTGGCACCAGCAGAGATACATCTTACATGGAACAAGGAATGGGGAATTTTAATTTTAATCAGAGTTTAAAACCTTTATTGTTCAATTCATTTCAATGTGAAGTGGGGAAAGAAATGATTCTGAATTGAAAATCCCACTCCCTTATTCTGTTCCTCCCCTGTCTCTGTTCTGTGGGTGTATGGAATAGGCTTGAGCCTTTTGTCTTGCAGTTAAATACATACAAACAAAAATAGTGTATTAAAAGTTGCATAACCAGGACTTACTGAAGTTGAAATACTGAACATATAGATTCCACGTTGTCTCATATCAACAATGTCATGGCTTCTCTTACTATTTCCTACATTTATATTTCCTTATATTGTTATCATATTTATACATCACAATCTCCTCATAATTCAAAGTCAAAATCAAACTTAAGTAGAATGTTATATATTCACTTACTTTGCCTCCGCCTGTCCAAAATTTTGCTGATAAGCATCCACTTCCCATTCAAACTTTTTATATTCCTAGAAAAGTTTATAACGAAAGCATTTGTTGTAACTTAATAATAAAAGTAATGATTTGACATTAATAGTTCTATCAGGATGAATAAAGCGTAAGCAACGTTTTGACCCATGAAGAATTTGTACTGGATTTTGGCAGTTTGGAATTTTTTTAAACCATTTTTTTTCAATCATCTTATTAATACAGACATAAATTTGCCAAATGCATCAATAAATTAACATTGATATTTTTTTCACCTTTGTTACAATCATCCGAAATAGAAGGATGTAAAGCAGCTGAAACTGCTTGCGATATCAATGAAACACTTGGTGAAGAAATGACCAGTGAGTGGTCAGCTCAAAAATGATTTAAATAATTTCAAAGCAGAGACCTGAGCCTTGAAGATCGCAAGCATAGTGGATGCCCATCTATCATCGATGACAGTCAACTAAGGACTGTCATTGAGAAAGATACCCATAAATCCATTCAAGAACTGGCAAAAGAACTTCAAGTTAGCCAGAAAACTGCCTGCAACCATTTACATGCAATTGGAAAATCAAAAAAAGCTCAATAGATGTGTACCACATGATTTGAATGAAAATCAGAAAATACACAGATACGAAATGTACAGACCAATCCATTTCTCGACCATATTGCAACTTGTAATGAAAAGTGGATTCTGTACAATAATAAAAACATTCTTCACAGTGGTTGAACCAAAATGTAGCACTGAAAACCTTCCCTAAACCCGAGCACTTCAAATAGGTCATGGTGACTGTTTAATGGTGTACTGCTGGACTCATCCTCTATAACTTCTTAAAACAAGGAAAAACCATTACTGTAGAAACATATTGCCATGAAATTGCCAAAATAAATGAAAAACTGCTACTGCTCCAGCTGGGACAGGTCATCAGAAGAGGGCCAATCATTCTTCAGGACAATGCTCAGCCACATGTTTCACTAATGACACTCTATAAATTGAGGGAATTTGGCTACGAATTTCTTCCACACCCAGCTTATTCCCACTGACTACCACTTTTTCAAGCACCTTCATGGTTTCCTTCAAGAGAAGGAGTACAAAAATTAAACTGATGCTGAAAGTGCATTCAGCTTCAGAATTCTAGATTTTTATGTTACCAGAATAAACAAACTAGTAACTCGTTGGCTAAAATGTGTTAATTGTAATGGTAATTTGATGAACAAAATTTCCGCACTGTTGAAATATATTGTGATGAGTTTCATATTTCAAAACGTCTCTTACTTTTCACTCTGCCTGATATTTTGGATTGGTTTGGACTCTTCAATGAAACAAAACATTACCTGACTCACAGAAACACTTTAAAAAAACAAAACTAATCCTTTTCTCTATACATTCTAACTTTTAGTAAAGAGCTAAAATAATTGACTGATGGAGGATATGGCCTAACTTGAGAAGTGATGCAGTAAAGGGACGTAACACAATACTACAAGGCATTTAATTTTGCACTGTCAACTGATTTTGATATTCCCTTCTAAAAAGAAAATTCTATGCAGTCACTAAAAGATAGCAGCAAATATCTCCCTTAAATCTAGCAAAAAACTAAAAGGTGTGGCTGTGTGGTAAGTCTGTTAGTTTATATTTGAAAGGAGGAATGGGTACTTCTCCTACCAACCACAAACTCTACCGCTGCCTATCAGCTAAATTGTTGTATGTTGTGTTATCAGACATGAAAAGATGAAAAGCTAATGTTGACCTCAGCATGATTTTGGATTCAGAAATTCAAGAAAGGTGTTATGCTGTCATTTGATCAGCTCAGCTACATCTTCATCAACTATCATCATCATCATCAGCATCATTCAACGTCTGTTTTCCATGCTGGCATGGGTTGGACCGTCTGACAGTAGCTGTCTAGGTTCAGTCTCAGTTTTTGCATGGTTTCTACAGCTGGATGTCATTCCTAACACCAACCACTTTACAGAGTGTACTGGATGCTTTTACACAGCATCAGCATGGGTGTGTATACGTGACACTAGAGTTGGTGGATTTTGTATGGCACCAACACGCATGAGTCTCCAAGATTATGAATGCTCAGCTAGGAAAGGATGCTGTGAGTATGCCAGTATGTAAGGACAACTACACCTCTGCATAGCTTGACATATCTTGTCAAGCACAGCAAACCACCAGGAGTCCCAGACCCTGTCCTGTCATCCCCTCTGTGAGACCCAACTTCTGAAGATCTTCTCTCACCACTTCATCTCACATCCTCCTGGGTCTACTCCTTCCACTTTAAAGTGTTTTAAATAAGTTTTTCAGTAGGGACAGCTTAGTTTCCATTTTAATTTGGTAAAGCTGTTTGTTGCTTGACCTCAACATCTGAAGGAAAAAACAAATGGATGGAGAGGAAACTGTTGATTTGGTCCAAATGCATGAAGGTGAGAGAATTGATGCTAAAGGCACCCAAGAAGCAGATGGTGGTGTTAAACTGGGAGGCATGTAAACCCTGTACCCAGCTTCTTAATAAAGCAAAGGAGTTTGATGAAAACCAAACAGCTGGTCATCTTATGTCCATATAAATGAAAATAACGATCTGTAGATTGGAAATCATCATCATCATCATCATCATCATCATCATAGTTTTAATATTCACATTTTATAGCTTTCATGGGTTTGGCAGAATTCATTCATGTAGGTATTTTTTATAGTGTCAGGATTTAACGTGTTTCCTTGGTCTTTAGATTCCCAGGGAAAGACAATTGGAGCGAAACAACAATAACCATAACTAACAACAACAGCCACAAAAATCACAGTCAATGCTGCTGCTGCTACTGGTGCTACCCCCACTATTTTAGGTAAGGAAGAACTCCAGTAATTCACTTTCAAAATCAACAAATACTAAATCTAAAAACGACCGTTAAAAGGCTTTGGCTTTTTGTCATAAAACAGATGAAGGATAACAAGTCTGTGGTTAGGATGCTTGTCTGTTTCAACTCACATTAACAGAGGGTCGACTAACTTATTTCCAACAGCTACACAAACTCAATATGCTGCCATGTATAAAATAAATAGGAGTGGCTGTGTGATAAGTAGCTTGCTTACCAATCACATGGTTCCGAGTTCAGTCCCACTGCGTGGCACCTTGGGCAAGTGTCTTCTACTATAGCCTCGGGCCGATCAAAACCTTGTGAGTGGATTTGGTAGACGGAAACTGAAAGAAGCCCGTCGTATATATGTATGTATATATATATATATATATATATATATATATATATATATATATATATATATATATATATATATATATATATATATATGTATGTGTGTGTATATGTTTGTGTGTCTGTGTT
Organism: Octopus bimaculoides; assembly: GCF_046866305.1. Lineage (NCBI taxonomy): Eukaryota > Metazoa > Mollusca > Cephalopoda > Octopoda > Octopodidae > Octopus > Octopus bimaculoides. The sequence goes on along the minus strand of NC_142932.1, from coordinate 125,485,985 downwards.
TGTCTCCCCAGCATCGCTTGACAATCGATGGTGGTGTTTACATCCCCGTAACTTAGCGGTTCAACAAAAGAGACCGATACAATAAGTACTAGGCTTCCAAAGAATAAGTCCTGGGGTCGATTTGCTCGACTAAAGGTGGTGCTCCAGCATGGCCACAGTCAAATGACTGAAAGAAGTAAAAGAGTGAGAACTAACCTTGCAAATTCCAAAATGTTTTTCTGCTAGAAATCTGCAAAGAAAGAAAAGAACACACATAATGACTATCATCATCAACATCATGATCATCATCATTTTTATGTCTCTAGACAAAGATAAACATCATAAGATGATAACTTTTTGTACAACTTCATCTTTAGACATGAATTCTCTTTTAATATTGGAACCTACATTTGGACTTCATTTCAATTAGTTTCATTTCTGAACCACATTACAAGTTTTATTCTTGGCTTAATGCATGGTACCAGACCATTAATATTTAGTAAAGACAGAAATATTGGTTTCAAATTTTGGTACAAGGCCTGTAATGTCAATTGGTACTTATTTTATCAACCCTCAAAAGAAAGAAGATGACTTTGCTGAGATATAAACTCAGAATGTGAAGATGGACAAAATGCCACTAAGCACTTTGCCTGGCATAGCAACAATTCTGCCAGCTCACCACCATAGCAAACACAGAAATATCAAACTGATGTCACTACTGGCCTTACTAATTGCATTATTGGTAAGACATATATGTCCTGATTCTTTGACAGCCAAAGAAACACAGAAATACAGAACACATGTTACTGTGGACCTGCTTACTTCAGTAGAGTGTTTAAGTACTCAATAATGAGGCCAGACTGGAGTTTATATTCTGGTGGTCCTTGTGGTCTAAATGGACACCATACAGATTAAAGAACCAGAGCTTCATGGAAGTCATAACCTTCATGAAAGGGGATCACACCTTCAACAGGTCTGAGGTGTAGAATTCCATTTAGGGCATTTGCTTGCTTATTTCTATATGCATAACAATTTGTCTCTTTGTTAAATTCCTCTCTCTCAAAAGAAGAGCATTCTTTGAGCTGGAAGAGAATAGATTAAGGATCTTCTCAATCTGATCGGGATAAGATTTTGTGGTTGACATGAGATACATCTAGGGCCAAAGACTAACCTCACAGAGGCTGAAGTCATATAGGTGATTAAAGCACTCAAGTGTCACAAGACAGATGAAGTGGATGAAATTTCACCTGAGATGTTAAGAAAATTAAAAAGAGAAGGTATTCTCTGGTTGATTTGTTTATAGCAGGTGGCATGGACTTCTGAAAGGACACCAAAACAATGGCAGTCTGGGGTGATGATCCCAGTTTTGAAAAAGGGAGGGAAAACTGAAGGAAACAAATGTTTGGACTAAGAATTCCTTGCTTTGTATATGTGTTATTCCTCGTGTTGAACTGCTAGGTTATGGGGATGTAAACACACCAACATCTCTTGTCAAGTGATGGTGGTGGGACAAACACAGATATAATCACACACACACATCAATATATACATACGACTGGCTTCTTTCAGGTTCTGTGCACAAAATTTACATGCAAGGCTTTGGTTTGTCCAAAGTCATTGTAGAGGACACTACTTAGGTGCCATGCAGCAGGACAGAGCCAGGAACTATGTGGCTGGGAAGCTAGTTTCTTACCACACAGCTAGGCCTGTTTATCATCATCATCATCGTTTAACGTCCGCTTTCCATGCTAGCATGGGTTGGACGATTTGACTGAGGACTGGTGAAACCGGATGGCAACACCAGGCTCGAATCTAAATTTGGCAGAGTGTCTACAGTTGGATGCTCTTCCTAACGCCAACCACTCAGAGAGTGTAGTTTAGTCAATTAAAAAAAAAAGATAGAGGTTGAGGGTACACAGAGGGTAGGGCTACTGGACAGCAATGATGAGAGGAAACAGGGCTGTGAGGACAGGATTGGGGAGTGAGAGGTAAGTATAGTGCATCTATTTAACATCATCATCATTTAACATCTTTTATGTGGCCAAGCACAGGTGAGGTCAGTTTTGGCTTGGTTTTTACAGCTGGATACCCTTCCAAATGCCAACAACAGAATTTGAACTCAAAATGTAAAGACAAACCAAAATGCCACCAAACATTATGCCTGTTGTGCTAACGATTCTGCCAGCTCACCACCTTATATATATATATATATGTATATAATTATTACAAATAAAAGGGTAAAGGAATATTAATTTATTAATAAATTAATAAATAATAATTTTTACCAAGCACTTTGGTATGCAAACACCATTATCGGTAAAGAATTTATTTAAAAGTTCTTATAAATTTATAAACATAATTATGGGATCAGCAACAGTTGCTTTACCACATACTGAAGTTCAGAATATATATATATATATATATATATATATATATATATATATATATATATATATATATATATATATATACACATATATGTATATATATACATACATACATATATATATATATATATATATATATATATATATATATATATATATATGTATATATATATATATCATTATATTGTGATCACACTTATACAACAGAATCTCCTCATTTCAATAAAGTAAAAATCCAATTTAAATAAAATGTAATAAAGATATTTACATAGCTCTTTCTTTGTCAATATCTTCACTGTCCAGGTCAGTCATGAGAGGTCTGTAATTCTATAAATATTCAAAATAAAAGTATATGTTTAGAATCTTTATAATAAAATTAATGATCTAACATCAGTAGTTCTATTTTACCATGTAATTGACTCTCCAATCAAACTGGATATTGCCTGACTTCCTGAAGCAATTGGTTGTTTTGCTTCTCTACCTCTACAGCAACATCAAATTTCAGACGTTTGATTCAAAAACAGACAGAAACATTGGAATAATTCCAGAACATATTCTTTCAACCAACTTTGTACTGTAGGAAAATTAAAGTAATAATTTCTAAACAAAGCACAAGATCACACATTTTGTAGGAGTCTAGTTATTTGGCCACAGAACTCAACTAATAAAGGAATGTGGTTTACTACTTAGGGTTTTAACTTAATTGATCTGCAATTCAGCCTTTCACATTGAAAGCACCAATACCCAGCCCAAGTATTCTACCTGTTTTATATTCACACCAATCACATCTGACTTCTCACACCTATCCTACAATTTCATTCTAAAAATAAATAATGACACCATTAAAGCCTTAAAGCTACAAGATAATGCATAATTAATTCAAAGCAATATGAATAAATAAGCATTACATTTGACAGAGGAATCTGAATGTTTAAAGAGTTAAACAACAATAACAAAAATAGGAAAATTAAATAGAAGTCCAATACAAGAAACAAAGGCTTTCTCCTTCATTAGTTTCAATATCAAAGCTGTAGTGGGTACTTCTACCAACACAACTTCTACAACTTTACTTGTGTTATCAAGCTTCAATAAATGGGATGCTACACTGAACTCACTGGCATTTCAATTCAGAAATTGTAAACATTAAACTAGTATATCAAAATCTTGTATACCATCAAGTCTCTTCCTCTTAATGCTGTGCCAAATTACCAATATTCAAAAGAGGTGTAGAATTCCAAAACAACGTAGGGAAGCAAAATATGTTTGGCAAATGAAATAAATCTAATCTCTAGTCCCTAACAGAGAAGGACCCTCACAGAAGGCAGCATATAATCATTCCATTTGCTTAATTATAGTAACCAAATTGTCATCAATTATCATCTCTGAAATAGCATCAGCTTATATGAAGTTCTTCAATTTCAGACAATGATCCAAAAGAAAGACAATACTTTTATGATTTTTTATAAGTTTCTCAAATGAGGCAAGTTAGTTTCCATGGCATTTTGGTAGCCCTGCCTCAGACTTGTAAGAATTTCAGTGTAGGATGTTCAACCTGAATAACTGAAGGTAAACAATCATCGGTGGAGAGGAACAGCTGATTTGGTCCAAATGCATGAAAGTGAGAGAATTCTCAGTAAAGTCACCCAAGAATCAATCTTTTAAATTATTCTGGTAGAAAACAAGAGAAATCTCAGTCATGACATCTCTAGTTAGAAACACATCAGAATGAACAGGTGACTTAGATGAAACTGCACCTTGTTACCTAATGTGATGCCACAGGTAGGTTAATGATATCGTTTACCTTATTTCTTAAATGAATTATAAGTCTTTAGAAAAATCTTCATAGATGACAGAATGTTGAAGGTTTTTGCAGGTTTATTTTTAATCCTTTAACCCTTTCATTACTATATTTCTGACCAAAATACACCCCTCATGAGTTTCAATTAAATTTTAAAATAATCATGAATTTAGACTAGTCTCATTAAACACCTGTAACGTTTTTATTTATCAACATATTAATGTGATATTTGGAACATAATTAAAGAAAGGGTTCTTAATCAATTCTATTGCATAATTTTCGTCTCTGGGGTACTTCTAGTGTCTCTCACATGTAAATATTGGTTCAGCTTCATGAATCATACTCGTTCATAATACTGGAAATATATTCATCGCCAAAAGGTTCCTGATCGCTCCAGTAATTTGTTATTCTGGGTAACTGTCTAATACCCATAATAATATTTATGGCAAAAAAATGCCCGTATTTCATCTACAGTTGCAGGAAACCACAAGCTATCTTTTTTTTCCGGCTTGTTTACATTCTGCGTAACGATTTGTTTCCGCAGTAATCATTTCAAACAAGCATGAAAAAGAAGTCTAAAGGTTTCGCTTCCTGAGAAAGACTATGGGTAGACCCTGTTTCCTCAGAAAAATTGTTAATAAAAATATTTTTAGAATCTTTTTCTGGTGTAAAATCATCCTCGCTGTCGCCGTCGCTGCTTTCAGTTTCGGATACAGAAATATCCGATTCATTATCGTTCACCACGTGCTTTTGTAGCTCATTCATTCTTTTCTTCGATATCTCGATATCTTCTGTTGAAAAACCTTCAAATTCAGAATCACTGCTTGATAGCATGAAACTCCTCTCCATCTTCAAAGTTGAAAAAAATTAACGCCGCAAAAAATGTGGAAAAAAATCTTCCAAAATTCACTGAGTTCAAATATCACACCAAACAATGTTGGAGACAATAACTCAACTATTTGCAAAGTGAAATCAGGTGTTTTAACGAATGTACTAACGAGATTTGGGTTCAAATGTACATTCAAATAACAATGGGTACTCTCGGCCAGCTATGGCCAGGTTGGTTTCATGAATCAAAAAATTTTATGTATTATTTGGAAGAGGACTTTTATGGACTTTTTAGTTTTTATGTATTTTCAGATCATTAAAATGGAATGACAAGTGGACAAAACTGAGCATTTTCAACACCATTTGCCTTTTGCATTTAATCAAGATATAAAGCCCACCAAAGCTGCATGTGAGATTTGTGCTGTGTATGGATGAGGAGCAATGCCTCAGTGTACACCCTGCTGTTGGTTTCTGTTCCTCAAAAATACAAATTTTGATCTCAAGTACAAATCACACACACTGGTCAACCACTTGAGTTCAATGAACGTTGTCCATTGACAGAAGGTTGTTCACCAGTTTTTTTATCACACTCGATCCAATCTGCCAATTCTCTGGTCGTTTGATGTGGATTTTTGTGGAGATGTTGATTCAACCACTCTTCATCAAACTCAGTTGGTTGACTGGTGTGTGAGCCATTATTAATCTCAAAAATTCCCATTTTTGAAGCGCATAAACCAACGGTGGGCAGTACTTTGAGCTATTGCTCCTTCTCCATACATAGCACAAATCTCACAAGCAGCTTCGGTGGCCTTAACACCTCAATTAAATGCAGAAAGCAAATGGTGTCATTTTAATGATCTGAAAATACACAAAACTCAATAAAATTAAAAAATCAAAACACACTATTTTGTAGAGCAAAAAATTCTCTTTCAGAAAATATAACAGATTTATGAAAGCATCTTATTTCTGCATGCATTTTTCAATTTGAAAAAAACAAAAAAAAAAACGTTCATGAATCATTCGTCAAGCCAATACATTGTTGGAAGTGTTGCCTGTGGTTAGGCTGCGGTCCAATTTTAGACAACATGAAGAGATTATCTGTTGAATTAATCCCAACACTGACATGAATTGAAGTAGAGGAAGGACAAACTCTGAATAAAAATTTAAAAAAACACCACCTGCACTGGATTTGATCCTATGACTTAAGAGTATGCAATCCAATATTTTATTCCCACAACCATAGCATTTCTGCAGGTGTATATACTTTGGCAGTTTATAATTAAATAATACCAGATTTAGTAACAAATTAGTTACTTTTAGCTCTGTTTTAATCGTTTAGCCCTAGGTCAGTCCTCCTCCAGTAGACCTATTATCCCAGAAGAACGTTTCTTATGACTAAACCCAAAAAGGACACTTTTGCAGGGCCTCCATCACTGGTAGGAAAAAGGGGGGATGAAACCATCGATTGTTTGGTATCATCAGACCATTTATCTCAAGTGAATGCTTACTACAGGAGGAATTCCACTGAATGCACCAAAGGTACAGCTGATGGTATTAGAATGGTCAAGGGATAAAATCTAACACCAAAGAATAAGTAAAGTCCATGCAAAAGAGCTTGCTGCTACCAAATTTCATACACAACATTTGGCTTAACCACAGGTTAGGGGTTGAGTATTGAGATTGAACCTGAAATCACACAATTCCTAAGAAAACTTTTTAAATGCATATCAATGCTTGTGCCTGCTTTGTGGCTGTGAAAGTGGATGGCTGTATTTTAAATGGAAGTGGCCATGGATGGCTGGCAAAGATATTCAATTTGAAACTATATGGTTCCTGATTCAATCCCAATGCACAGCACCTTGGGCAAGTGTTTTCTACCACAGTTATTGTTTGACCAATTCCTTGTGAATAAAATTTGGTAGATGGAAACTGTGTAGAAGACCAGCTGTTGCATGTACATTGAAGCCTCCCTCTGTCTACAGCACAATGTTATCTAAGGAAAAGACAAAGGCCAATACAGTTTCACAGTATGGCTGTGAGAAGGGAAAGGGCAGGATGAGATATCACAAGGCATCCAATCAAGTGTTTTAGCAATCCTGGACTGCTATTATTATTATTACCAAATTCAAAAAGGGAAAGGTACAATTAACTGCATTGATATTTGAACTCAGAATGTAGACAACCAAGACAAATATCGCTAAGCCTTCTACATGATGCTCTTATCACTCTGCCAATATACTGCACAGTAAATAAATCATATCAACTAACCTTAAAGTCGAAAAAGTATTTTGTTGCATATCTCCTGCAAAAGAAACAAATATTTTCATCACATCATCACAATCACCATCATTACTTCTGCATCAACTCACAAAAAGAACCATTACAGAAATGTCATTTTGTGTTTGTACATTTTATTATTTTAATCTAAATCTAGAATTCATTTCAATAGGTTTACTCTCTGAATATCACCAGCTGTCATATTTATGGATGTTATGGATGTCTGTAGAGGATCAAACCTTCATCGATCATTAATCTTGAGAGAATGCTGAAGATTTTTGCAGTTTTCTCAAAAATGTATTTGAATGAGTTTTTTTATGGAACTAGATAGGTTAATAGTATTATTTTCTCTTCTTATTTTTATTATGCAAACTTTCTTTTCAGATGCATATTGTTGTTGTCCCCCATTCCAGGGTCTCATGGGATTACACCTTCCACACCCTCAAAGTCAGCACACCTAATGTTTGAAGTGTCACACCCTAACAGTGGAAGGAATCTGTGAAGAGATAAACTCAGAAAGACCTGGGATGAAGTGGTGAACACAGCCTTCAAATGTTGGGCCACACAGAGGCAATGACAAACAACCGAGACCTTTGGAGATATGCTCTGCTTGAAAAGACCCAGCAAGCCAAGTGAGATCATAGCTGTGGCATAAGCCGGTGTCGCATAACCAGCCCATTTAAGTGTACCCTTCAAGTATTAGGCAATATTCCGCGCTTAAGAAGATATGTTGAGTGAAGTGAAATTGTTGTTGTGGCTGATGCCAGCACCGCCTGATAGGCACCTGTGCTGGTGGCACATAACAAGCACCATTTCAGCGTGGTTGATGCCAGTGCTGTCGGACTGGTTCCCATACTGGTGGCACATAAAAAGCATCCACTACACTCTCAGAGTGGTTGGCATTAGGAAGGGCATCCAGCTGTAGAAATATTACCAGATCAGATTGGAACCTGATGCAGTCTTCTGGCTAGCCAGTTTTCAGTCAAACCATCAAATCCATGCCAGCATAGAGAGCAGACATTAAATGATGATGATAATAATGATTCACATTGTGCTTGAATGTTTTATATTCAGAATCAATGTTCTTGATAATTGGTCACAACCACTTTACTCAGATGTCAAGAACCTTTCTTACAATCCTTGCTCTTCCCAATACAGAAGATTTCAGAATTGATGCAATTCTTGTAGTTACACAAAACTCAATAAAAGACAACTAAGATTATTAATTGTTCTAAGTTGATATCTTTATTGTTCCTTAAATTTGTCCTACCTTGCTTCTCCTTGCCTGGCTGACTGGGGTAGCCAAGTACCCCCTCTATAATAAGACAACTATCTCTGCCTCTCTGTCATACACTAACCTCTTGACAGGCTCACAGCCATATCCCTCGATTCCTCCCCTTCTCTCAACCAGGAGCCCTTTGTCTTGCAAGTCACTTGGCAACTCCACAGGTGCTGGTGCCACGTGACAGCACCTGTGCCACTGCCATGCAGGAAGTTCCCATGCTACTGCCACATAAAATGCGCTGAGTACACTCTGTAAAGTAGTTGGCATTAAGAAGGGCTTCCAGCAGCAGAGACCATGCCAAAACATACAACTGGAGCCCGCTGTGGCCCTCCAGCTTGCCAGTTCCTATCAAACTATCCAATCCATGCCATTAAATGATGATGGTGATACATGATAATGATGGTGGTGGTGTAAAAGGTCTTTACTTTTTATAATGGAATCAGGGCAAAATGAAGACAGACCAGGTTGAGATGACAATCATGTTAACTGACAGATCTTGCAGATCTAAACAGGATTATTATATATAATGGTAAATATCTTTACATGACTTTGTAGCACAGAAGATTTTAAAGATATAATTTCTTATACATTATTCGTTATTTGTATCAAATTTAAGATTTGATTTGAATTTCAGCTTTATAAAAATGAGAAACTTTCATGAAAAAGCAATCAAGATTGGCAGATGATTTTATCCAAAGTTTGATGTCATCATCATCAACATCATTATCATCATTTAAAATCTGTTTACCATGTTAGCATAGGTTGGACTGTTTGACTGGAGGTGGCAAGGTGGAGAGCTGCAACAGGCTCCAGTCCTCTGTTTTGGCAAGGTTTCTACAGCTGGATGCACTTCCTAATGCCAACCACTTTACAGAGGGCATTGAGTGCTTTTGAAGTGGCACCAGCAGAGATACATCTTACATGGAACAAGGAATGGGGAATTTTAATTTTAATCAAAGTTTAAAACGTTTATTGTTCAATTCATTTCAATGTGAAATGGAGAAAGAAATGATTCTGAATTGAAAATCCCACTCCCTTATTCTGTTTCTGCCCTGTCTCTGTTCTGTGGGTGTATGGAATAGGCTTGAACCTTTTGTCTTGCAGTTAAGTACATACAAACAAAAATAGTGTATTAAAAGTTGCATAACCAGGACTTACTGAAGTTGAAATACTGAACATATAGATTCCATGTCTCATATCAACAATGTCATGGCTTCTCTTACTATTTCCTACATTTATATTTCCTTATATCGTTATCATATTTATACAACACAATCTCCTCATAATTCAAAGAAAAAAAGACTTAAGCAGAATGTTACATAATCACTTACTTGGCTTGTATGCGGTTAAAACCATCAATTGCTTCTTTTTTAAAGTCTTCAAATTGCTAGAAAAGGTTACAAAAGTATTTGCTGTATGTTTATAATGACTGGATATGAAGAGTTGTATTTTGGACTAGTTTCAACTCTTCAATGAAGCAAAACATTACCTGACACATAGAAACACTTAAGCAAAAAACAACTGATCTTTTTCTCAGCCCATGCTAACTTCCAGTAAAGAGCTGAAATCATTGACTGATGGGGGATATTACCTAACTTGAGAAGTGATGCAGTAAAGGGACGTAACATAATACTACATGGCACTTCATCTTGCACTGTCAACTGATTTTGATATACCTCTCTTAAAAAGATTCTATGCAGTCACTAAAAGATAGCAGCAAATATCTCCCTTAAATCTTGCAAAAAACTAAAAGGTGTGGCTGTGTGTTAAGTCTATTATATGTAGCAAGTTTATATTTGAAAGGAGGAATGGGTACTTCTCTTACCAACCACAAACTCTACCTCTGCCCATCAACTGAAAGGTTATTTGTTGTCTTATCAGACATGAAAAGAAGGAAAGCTATGATAACCTCAGCATGATTTTGAATACAGAATTTCGTGAAAGGTGTTATGCTGTTATTCAATCAGCTCAGCTACATCTTCATCAACTATCATCATCATCAGCTTCATTCAATGTCTGTTTTCCATGGTGGCATGGGTTGGACTGTCTGACAGGAGCTGACTAGTCTCCATGTCTACTTTTGCATTGTTTCTATAGCTTGATGCCCTTCCCAATGCCAACTACTTTATAGAGTGTATTGGATGCTTTTATGCAGCACCGGCATGGATGTGTATAGGCGGCACTAGACTGGGTGTATTTTATGTGGCACCGGCTCCCAATGAGTCTCCAAGATTATGAATGCTCAGCTAGGAAAGGATGCTGTGAGTATGCCAGTATGTAAGGACAACTACACCTCTGCATAGCTTGACATATCTTGTCAAGCACAGCAAACCACCAGGAGTCCCAGACCCTGTCCTGTCATCCCCTCTGTGAGACCCAACTTCTGAAGATCTTCTCTCACCACTTCATCTCACATCCTCCTGGGTCTACTCCTTCCACTTTAAAGTGTTTTAAATAAGTTTTTCAGTAGGGACAGCTTAGTTTCCATTTTAATTTGGTAAAGCTGTTTGTTGCTTGACCTCAACATCTGAAGGAAAAAACAAATGGATGGAGAGGAAACTGTTGATTTGGTCCAAATGCATGAAAGTGAGAGAATTGATGCTAAAGGCACCCAATAAGCAAATGGTGGTGTTAAACTGGGTGGCATGTAAACCCTGTACCCAGTTTCCTGATAAAGCAAAGGAGTTTGATGAAAACCAAACAGCTGGTCATCTTATGTCCATATGAATGAAAATAACAACCTGTAGATTGGAAATCATCATCATCACCATCATCATAGTTTTAATATTCACATTATATAGCCTTCATGGGTCTGGCAGAATTCATTCACGTAGATGTTTTTTTACAGTGTAAGCATTTAATGTGTTTCCTTGGTGTTTAGACTCACAGGGAAAGACAATTGGAGCTAAACAACAATAACTGTAATAGTAACAACAATAACCACAAACATCACAGTCAATGCTTCTACTGCTACTGCTGCTGCTGCTACTCCAACTATTTTAAAAAAGGAAGACCCCCAACAATTCACCTTAACAGCAAAACAATGCTATCTCTAAAAATGACTGTTAAGGGCTCTGGTTTGAGATAAAACAGATGAGAGATAAGAAGCCTGTGGTCAGGATGCTTGTCTGTTTCAGCTCACATTAACAGAGGATCTACTAACTTATTTCCAACAACTACACAAACTCAATATGCTGCCTCATAATAAATAAATAAATAAGAAGAACTCACTGTCGTATATCCACAATGTTTTCTTGCTAGATTTCTGCAAAAGAAATAAAGGGACACATATCATCATATAAGCTGGAGACTGATTTTAGATTGGCCAATAAAGTATTCTGGCAGAATATCTTCACACTTCGTAACAAGCCCTCTTCCATCCCTGCCAGAAAGAACTCACCTGGAATTCCTCTCTGTAAAAAGCAGAGCATTCTTTGGGGTGGAAGAGAATACTTTAAGGATCTATTCAATTTGATCAGGATAAGATCTTCTGGGTGACATGAGGTGCATCTAGGACTAAAGACTAACCTCACAAAGGCTAAAGTCGCAGAGGTGATTAAAGCACTCAAGTGTGGCAAGGCAGCTGAAGTGGATGAAATGTTAAGAAAATTAAAAGGAGAAGGTATTCTCTGGTTGATTTGTTTATAGCATGGACTTCTGAAAGGACACCAAAACAATGGCAGTCTGGGGTGATGATCCCAATTTTGAAAAAGGGAAGGAAAACTGAAGGAAACAAATGTTTGGACTAGGAATTCCTTGATTTGTATATGTGTTATTCCTTGTTTCTGTTCTGGGTTGATATAAAAACTATAAAAGTTACATGACAAGGACTTCTTGAATTTGAAATACTGAATATAAATATAAATTCTTTCTCAAATCAACATTGTCATGGATACTTTTGCTATTTTCTACCATCCACCACCACCATCACTTAGCATCCATTGTCCACAGTGGCATGGGTTGGATGCTTTGACCAGAGATGGTAAGGTGAGGGACTGTACCAAGCTCTAGTCTGATTTGGTATTATTTCTACGTTTGGATGCCCTTCCTAACACCAACCACTCCAAGAATGTAATGGGTACCTTTATGTGCCACCTGCAGGAGTGCCAGTTCTATGGCACTAGTATCTGCCACAACTACAATGTCACTTGGCCTCATGGGTCTTCTTCTCAAGCACAACATATTATCAAATGTTGCAGTCATAGTTCATTGCCTCCATGAGGCCTGATGCTCAACATTATCATGATGATGATGATGATCATCATCATCATTTAACGTCTGCTTTCCATGTTGGAATGAGAGAGACAGTTTGACAGGAGCTGGTCAGGCAGACTTCTGTCTGTGTTAGCAGGGTTTTTACAGCTGGATGCCCTTTCTAACACTATCCACCCAGTGGAATGGATTGAGTGATCTTTGCATGGCCAGTTTTGACAAGATTTTTACAGATGGATGCCCTTCCAAATGCCAACCACTTTACAGTATAAACTGAATGCTTTTTAAGTGGCACCTGCACTGACAGGGTCACCAAGTAACTTGCAAGAAAAAATCTTTTGGGAGGGGAGGGAGCATTGCAGGAGGTGATCTAAGATGATGAACTGTTATAGTGAGCCAGAGGAGGTACAAGATTACGTGGCCAGAGGGAGGAGGGAAAGATCAGGAATGAGGACAGAAACAGGTGTGTTGCCATGAAGGAGATACATGGTTACCAAACCTGAGGGAAGAGCAGGAGAATGAGAAAGACGGAGGGAAATAATGAGAGAAACGGTGGTGAAGAGCTGGACAAACTAACAAGGGATGGAGATAAGAATGTAAAGGGGAAGGTCAAGGGCTAGAGGGTAGCAATGATACAGTGAGGAAGGAGGAAATGTGAAGAAGCGAAGAGATGTAGTTTGGTTTGTTGGGTTAGGGCAAGGGTCACCAAACTTCTATCATGGCAAGCCAGGTAACTGAGAGAATGATGAGGGCAGACTGTATAAACATTTTGTTTAATACAATACAGTGAATACACAAAAAATAAAGACGACCAACATATTTATCAACAGTTGTGGCGTGCAAGAGAGACGATTGCGCTGGTATGGACATGTGGTGAGAATGGAGGAGGATAGCTGTGTGAAAAAGTGCCACACCCTAACAGTTGAGGGAACCCGTGGAAGAGGTAGGCCCAGGAAGACCTGGGCTGAGGTGGTGAGGCAAGACCTTCGTACATTGGGCCTCACCGAGGCGATGACTACTGACCGAGACCTTTGGAAATGTGCTGTGCGTGAGAAGACCCGGCAAGCCAAGTAAGATCGTTGCCAGTGCCCCTGGACTGGTTCTTGTGCGGGTGGCACATGAGATGCACCATTTTGAGCGTGGCCGTTGCCAGTACCGCCTGACTGGCTCCTGTAGGATTTTCGAGCGAGATCGTTGCCAGTGCCCCTGGACTGGCTTGTGCGGGTGGCACATAAAAGACACCATTTCGAGCGTGGCCGTTTTCGTGCGGGTGACACGTAAAAGCACCCACTACACTCTCTGAGTGGTTGGCGTTAGGAAGGGCATCCAGCTGTAGAAACTCTGCCAAATCAGACTGGAGCCTGGTGTTGCCATCCGGTTTCACCAGTCCTCAGTCAAATCGTCCAACCCATGCTAGCATGGAAAGCGGACGTTAAACGATGATGATGATGATGATGATGAAAGCAACATTAGCAATAAGGCCAGTGGCACGTAAAAAGCACCCACTACACTCTCAGAGTGGTTGGCATTAGGAAGGGCATCCAGCTGTAGAAACTCTGCCAAATCAGATTGGAGCCTGGTGCAGCCATCTGGTTCGCCAGTCCTCAGTCAAATCGTTCAACCCATGCCAGCATGAAAAGCGGACGTTAAATGGTGATGATGATAATGATAATTATATCACACCTAGTGCGCATAAATCCCAATTTCACAAACTAAGCAGCAAAAATAGTTCATGAAATTTGTGAAACTGGTGTTTAGCTTTTAAGATATCATCAATTTTTGCTTTACAGTTGTTGCATCCAACCAAGAGAATTGCTTTCAAATGTTCATCAGTCAACCTCATTCAATGTGCTGACTTCACATACTTCATTTTTGGAAATGTTTGCTCACAGACATAAGTTGTCCCAAACACTGGTGCCATACCAGAGGCAAATGAACTCTCATTGCAGGGGCTTACACAAAAGATACAGTGTAGCAACGTCTTCTTGAGTCTCCTTCTTCTGCAGGTACCATCCACTTTCAGACATTGGCACTTCTTTATGCAACTGTCCTCTTGCATTCATATGCCTCACATGTCCAGACCAATGTGGTCTTCTCTCTTTCATACTACATTTGATTCCTCTTATGTCCAACTTTTCCCTCAATACATTTGCACGTTGTTCTACATGCACACTGATGATGCACAACCACAAAAGCATAATGCCTTCATTTCTCTCCAATCTACACATGTCTTTTGCATTCTGAGCCCATGTCTCAATACCATGGAGTATAACCATTCACAGTCTTATGAATAGAGGTAGAACTCTGAAC
Organism: Octopus bimaculoides; assembly: GCF_046866305.1. NCBI lineage: Eukaryota > Metazoa > Mollusca > Cephalopoda > Octopoda > Octopodidae > Octopus > Octopus bimaculoides. The sequence goes on along the minus strand of NC_142932.1, from coordinate 125,470,909 downwards.
TTCCTCCATCTGATCCTTATTCTAGAATAGTTCAAAACTTTGGCACAAGGCCAGCAACTTCAGAGAGGGCTAATTCAATTAAATTGAACCCACTGCTCAATTTTTACTTATTCTATCAAATGTGTAAGGATGAAAGGCAAAGTCAACCTGAGCTGAAATTTGAACTCACAATGTAAAGATGGATGAAATGCCACTAAGCATTATGCCTGCTGTGTTAACGATTCTGCCAGCTCACAAGCTTATATATATATATCATCATCATCGTTTAGCGTCCGCTTTCCATGCTAGCATGGGTTGGACGATTTGACTGAGGACTGGTGAAACCGGATGGCAACACCAGGCTCCAGTCTGATTTGGCAGAGTTTCTACAGCTGGATGCCCTTCCTAACGCCAACCACTCATATATATATATATATATATATATATATATATATATATATCATTATATTGTGATAACATTTATACAACACAATCTCCTCATTTCAATGAAGTAAAGATTAAACAAAATGTAATAAAAATATTTACTTAGCTTCTTCTTTGTCAAGAAGTGTATGACAGTACAGGTCCTTTGAAAGTTCATTACAACCCTAGAAATATTCAAAATGAAAGCATATGTTTAGACTTTATAATAAAATTAATGATTTAACATCTGTAGTTTTATTTTACCATGTAATTGACTCTCCAATCAAACTGGATATTGCCTGATTTCCTGAAGCAATTGGTTGTTTTGCTTTTCTACATTCACAGAATGTACACTAATTTACAGATGCTTAATTTGAATGAATGAGCAAATGTAGATTTGGTCCAAATGCATGAAAGTGAGGGAATTCTCAGTAAAGTCACCCAAGAACCATTCTATTAATTATTTTGGTAGAAAACAAGAGAAATCTCAGTCATGACATCTCTAATTAGAAACACATCAGAATGAACAGGTGACTTAGATGAAACTGCACCTTGTTACCTAATGTGATGCCACAGGTAGGCTAATGATATCGTTTACCTTATTTCTTAAATGAATTCTTAAGTCTTTAGAAAAACCTTCATAGATGACAGAATGTTGAAGGTTTTTGCAGGTTTATTTTTAATCCTTTAACAGATTATTCAATCAAATGCAATGGATATTTATCCATATTGTCCTGAATTAATCATGCATTATCTTGTAGATTTAAGGTTTTGATTATGTGATTGTCTACTGATGAAACCCAAACTGCTGGTCATGTCTACCTCCATATGAGTGCAAATGAGGACTTGTAGATTAGATGTTACTACTATTACTACCACTGCTGCTCCTACTACTACTACTACCAGCACCACCACCACCACTACGAGAAAGAGAAGACCACAACAACCACCAGCATTACTACCACCATTACATTTACCACAGGACTACTGCAGTGTCAACTGACATTGTTGCAAGTGTCACCTGTAGTTAGGTTGCTGTCCAATTTTAGACAACATGAAGAGATTATCAGCTAAATTAATCCCAACACTGACATGAACTGAGGTAGAGGAAGGGCAAACGCTGAATAAACAGAAAAAAAATAACCAACAGCACTGGATTTGATCCTATGACTTAAGAGAATATAAAATATTTTATTCCCACAACCATAGAATTTCTGCAGGTGTATATACTTTGGCAGTTTATAATTAAATAATACCAGATTTAGTAACAAATTAGTTACTTTTAGCTCTGTTTTAATTGTTTAGCCCTAGGTCAGTCCTCCTCCAGTAGACCTATTATCCCAGAAGAACGTTTCTTATGACTAAACCCAAAAAGGACACTTTTGTAGGACCTCCATCACTGGTAGGAAAAGGTGAGGATGGAACCATCAATTGTTTGGTATCATCAGACCATTTACCTCAAGTGAATGCTTACTACAGGAGGAATTCCACTGAACGCATCAAAGGTACAGCTGATGGTATTAGAATGGACAAAAGATAAAATCTAACACCAAAGAACAAAAGAGCTTGCTGCTACCAAATTTCACACACAAAATTTGGCTTGACACCCAGGTTAGGGATTGAGCATTGAGATTGAACCTGGAATCACATGATTGCAAAGTATACTTCTTAAATACATATCACTGCTTGTGCCTGCTTTGTGACTGTGAAAGTGGATGGCTGTATTTTAAATGGGTATGGGAATGGGTGGGTGGGCAAGAAATTCAATTTGAAACCACATGATTCCTGATTCAATCCCAATGCACAGCACCTTGGGCAAGTGTGTTCTACCACAGTAATTGTTTGACCAATTTCTTGTGAATAAAATTTGGTAGGTGGAAACTGTGTAGAAGACCAGCTGTTGCATGTACATTGAAGCCTCCCTCTGTCTACAGCACAATGTTATCTAAGGAAAAGACAAAGGCCAATACAGTTTCACAGTATGGCTGTGAGAAGGGAAAGGGCAGGATGAGATATCACAAGGCATCCAATCAAGTGTTTTAACAATCCTAGACTGCTATTATTATTATTACCAAATTCAAAAAGGGAAAGGTACAATTAACTGCATTGATATTTGAACTCAGAATGTAGACAACCAAGACAAATACTGCAAAGCCTTCCACTCGATGCTCTAATCACTCTGCCAACAACATACTGGACTGTAAATAAATCATATCAACTAACCTTAGTTTCTACGAAGTGTTTCGCTGCAACTCTTCTGCAAAAGAAACAAACATATTTTCATCACATCATCACAATCATCATCATTATTTCTACATCAATGCTCAAACGGAACCATTACAGAACTGTTATTTTGTGTTTGTACATTTTATTATTTTAATCTAAATCTACAATACATTTGAACAGGTTCAATCTCTGATTATCACCAGGCATCATATTTGTGGATGTCTGTAGAGTATCAAACTGGAATGTATTTAGTGTACTAAGATTTCTCTGTCAGCAAAAGCAGCCATGGTGAGTGAACGTCAGTTTTAGGTATGTTTTAACTGGCTTTTTAACAAGAGCATGACTCTTGCTAATAGGTAAAGCATCTTGGTTTTCCAAAAGGAACAAATGAATAAATGATATCACAAAGTATTATAAATGCTTCAAATTTTCATTAATTAAGCTTGAAACTCATCTTCGTTCATTCAAATTAAGCTTCTATAAATTACTCTAGAGAAAGACTTTTGTCATTGAATAACAAGCGATTCTTCCTTATCTCCATTCTATACTGCACACTGGCCAGTCCTTGGTCAGTTTTGGTAGCATCTCAGGCATTTTCAGAAGAGGTTGCAAGCCCTTTGATTTAACCCTTCCCCAATTATAGAGACAGAGACACTGTGAATGTGTCCTAAGATATTTTACACAGTATAATGGCACTAATGCAAAGAAAGTAAGAAAGTTCAATTCATTTCTTTTGTTCTTGACTAAAGTTCATTATTTCAATGTGAACTGGAGAAAGAAATGATTCTGAATTGAAAATCCCACCCCCTTATTCTGTTTCTCCCCTGTCTCTGTTCTTTGTGGGTGTATGGAATAGGCTTGAGCCTTTTGTCTTGCAGTTAAGTACATACAAACAAAAATAGTGTATTAAAAGTTGCATAACCAGGACTTACTGAAGTTGAAATACTGAACATATAGATTCCATGTTGTCTCATATCAACAATGTCATGGCTTCTCTTACTATTTCTTACATTTATATTTCCTTACATCGTTATCATATTTATACAACACAATCTCCTCATAATTAAATATAAAAGTAAATTTAAGCAGAATGCTATAAAATTACTTACCTGACATCTTCGCCATCAAAATCTTTGGAATAGTAATCAATTTCCTTTTTGAACTCTATATATTCCTAGAAAAGTTTACAATAAAAGCATTTGTTGTAACTTTATAATAAAAGCAATGGTTTGACATTAATAATTCTATTTTGGACTGGTTTTGACTCTTCAATGAAATAAAACATTACCTGACTCACAGAAACACTTAAACAGAAAAAAAGCTAATCCTTTTCTCTATACATTCTAACTTCCAGGAAAGAGCTGAAATCATTGACTGATGGGGGATATTGCCTAACTTGAGAAGTGATGCAGTAAAGGGACATAACATAATACTACAAGGCATTTAATCTTGCACTGTCAACTGATTTTGATATTCCTTTCTTAAAAAAAGATTTTATGCAGTCACTAAAAGATAGCAGCAAATATCTCCCTGAAACCTTGCAGAAAAAAGGCATGGCTATGTGGTAAGAAGTCTGTTTACCAACCACATAGTTAAAGGTTCAGTCCCACAACATGTAACCACAGGCAAGTGTTTTCTACTATAACTTTGGGCTGACCAAAGTCTTGAAAGTGGATTTGGTTACAGAGACCGAAAGAAGCCTGCCACACATGTGTGTGTGTGCATCTTTGTTTATCCAGAACTACTGCTTGACAACCAGTGCTGGTGTGTTGATGCCCCGATAACCTAGCAGTCCACCAAAAATGATCAACAGAATAAGTACCAATCTTAAAAACAATAGGTACAAGGGTTGATACATTCCACTAAAAATTATGAAAAGTGGTACCCCAGCATGGCCACAGTTTAGTGACTGAAACAAGATGAAAGGTGAAAGATATATTGTATATTGCTGTATCAAGATACACAGTGAGTCCATTAGCTTCTATTCCAAAGGAAGAATGGGTACTTCTCCTACCAGCCACAAACTTTACCTCTGCCTATCAGCAAAAATTGTTGTATGTTGTGTTATTAGACGTGAAAAGATGGAAAGCTATGTTGACCTCAGCACAATTTTGAATACAGAAATTAAAGAAAAGTGTTATGCTGTCATTTGATTGCTCAGCTAAATCTTCATCAACTATCATCTGTAAAATGTCTTAAGCGAGTTTGTTAGAAGAGGCAGGTAAGTTTCATTGATATTTTGGTAGCGCTGTCTCAGACTTGTAAGAATTTCCAACCTCAACATCTGAAGGAAAAAACAAATGGATGGAGAGGAAACTGTTGATTTGGTCCAAATGCATGAAGGTGAGAGAACTGATGCTAAAGGCACCCAAGAAGCAGATGGTGGTGTTAAACTGGGTGGCATGTAAACCCTACCCTGTACCCAGTTTCCTGATAAAGCAAAGGAGTTTGATGAAAACTAAACAGCTGGTCATCTTATGTCCATATGAATGAAAATAACGACCTGTAGATTGGAAATCATCATCATCATAGTTTTAACATCCACATTTTATAGCTTTCGTGGGTTTGGCAGAATTCATTCATGTAGATGTTTTTTACAGTGTAAGGATTTAATGTGTTTCTTTGGTTTTTAGACTCCCAGGGAAAGACAATTGGAGCTAAACAACAATAACTGTAATAGTAACAACAATAACCACAAAAGTCAAAGTCAATGCTGCTGCTGCTACTACTGGTCCCAATGCTGCTACTGTTACCTCCACGCTGTTTACATGCATTTTAAAAAAGGAATACTCTCAACAATTCACCTTCAGAAGCAAAGAAAAATCGTAAATCTCAAGATGACTGTTAAGGGCTCTGGCTGGATGAGATAAAAGGATGAGGGATACCAAGCCTGTGGTTAGGATGCTTGTCTGTTTCAACTCACATTAACAGAGCATCTACTAACTTATTTCCAACAGCTACACAAACTCAATATGCTGTCTCATACAAAATAAATAAATAATAAGAACTAACCTGTGTATATCCACAATGTTTTCTTGCTAGATTTCTGCAAAAGAAAGAAAGGGACACAGATCATCATCATGATCTTCATCATTTTTATGTCTTGAGGCAAAGATAAACATCATAAGAATGTAACTTTAGTATAATTTCAGGAGAGGGCTAAGTCAATTACATTGCCCCCACTGCTCAGTTTTTACTTATTCTATCAAATGTGAAAGGATGAAAGGCAAAGTCAACCTGGGCTGAAATTTGAACTCACAATGTAAAGATGAACGAAATGCCACTAAGCATTATGCCTGTTGGGCTAACAACTCTGCTAGGTCACTACTTTATAAATATACATATATATATAAATTACCGTGAATTTTTTTAGAGACACTTTCAAATTTATCAGAATATTGGACTGAAGATTTGGAATAGAGAAATTTTCATTCTCTTAACCATGAAACGATCGTATCCAATTAACTAAAGACTTGTTTTGTTTATGCTTTTCCCTCCGGTTTTTTGTTCTATGTGTGCCATAAATATCGCCATCCGTTTAGAGAAAAATTTGTAGTTTAGAATCAGTAGTTCTTTGACTGCTATTTCTAAATTTTCAGTATGTTGGAGAAGCAACTCAATGCTAATCCCTGTATATTTATGATTATATATATATATATATATATATATATATATTTATATATCATTATATTGTGATAACATTTATACAACACAACCTCCTCATTTCAATGAAGTAAAAATCCAATTTAAATAAAATTTAATAAAAATATTTACTTAGCTTCTTCTTTGTCAACAACTTTGTTATTGTCCAGTTCAATGCAAAGATTTTTGTAATGCTATAAATATTCAAAATGAAAGCATATGTTTAGACTTTATAATAAAATTAATGATTTAACATCTGTAGTTTTATTTTACCATGTAATTGACTCTTCAATCAAACTGGATATTGCCTGATTTCCTGAAGCAATTGGTTGTTTTGCTTCTCTACATCCACAGCACCATCAAATTTCAGACGTTTGATTCAAAAACAGACAGAAACATTGGAATAATTCCAGAACATATTTTTTCAACCAACTTTGTACTGTAGGAAAATTAAAGTAATAATTTATAAACAATGCACAAGATCACACATTTTGTAGGAGTCTAGTTATTTGCCCACAGAACTCAACTAATAAAGGAATGTGGTTTACTACTTAGGGTTTTAACTTCACAATTATAAAGTAATGGCTTTGGTTCCTGGACCAAGAGGTACATTATGCCCCTGAGTAAAACAGTTCAGTATATTTCCCTCCAGTCTACTTAGCTGACAATAAGCAACAAATGAGTGGTGCTGGAGCCCTCTCTCAATCCAGCTATCATGTCCTCACTGTTGGGTGAAAGGTAGGATGGTTGAGAAGTTGTTTGTATCAAATTGTCACTGCATAGACACATAAAACACTTAGTGAAAGTATAGTTTCATGCTACCAGGTCATATTATTTTGTGTGAGATAGCTATGGGGGTTTTGTGGGTTATTTTTCTAAATACTTACCTAATATATATTTTCTGAAATCAGAAAAGATGAAAGACAAAATTGACAAACCTGGGATTCAAAATCAGGCAATAATCCACCACTTCATGAAAAGAAGTGGTAAAATATTCATTACATTTTGTCAAATGAGGCAAGTTAGTTTCCATGACATTTTGGTAGCCCTGCCTCAGACTTGTAAGAATTTCAGTGTAGGATGTCCAACCTGAATAACTGAAGGTAAACAATCATCGGTGGAGAAGAAATCCTGATTTGGTCCAAATGCATGAAAGTGAGGGAATTCTCAGTAAAGTCACCCAAGAACCAATCTTTTAAATTATTCTGGTAGAAAACAAGAGAAATTTCATTCATGGCATCTCTAGTTAGAAACACATCAGAATGAACAGGTGACTTAGATGAAACTGCACCTTGTTACCTAATGTGATGCCACAGATAGGCTAATGATATTGTTTACCTTATTTCTTAAATGAATTATAAGTCTTTAGAAAAACCTTCAGAGATGACAGAATGTTGAAGGTTTTTGCAGGTTTATTTTTAACCCTTTAACAGATTATTCAGTCAAATGCAATGCATATTTATCCATATTGTCCTGAATTAATCATGCATTATCTTGTAGATTTGGGGTTTTGATTATGTGATTGTATATAGATGAAACCCAAACTGCTGGCCATGTTTATCTCCACTACTGCCAAGGCCACCACCACCACAAGAAAGATGACAACGACCCCACAACCACCATTACTACTGCTAGAGATACTGTCACCACCACTATAGTTACCACATGTCTACTGCAGTGTCAACTTACACTGTTGCAACTTTTATCTGTAGTTAGGTTGCTGCCCAATTTCAGACAGCATTAAGAGATTATCTGCTAAATTAATCCCAACACTGACATGAATTGAGGTAGAGGAAGGGTAAATGCTGAATAAATAGACAAAAAAATAACCATCTGCATTAGATTTGATCCTTTGACCTAAGAGTGTGTAATGCAATAGATTATTTCCAGAACCATCTCATTTCTACAGGAGTATCTACTTTGGTTAGGGTAGGGGCCCATCAAGGAACAGTCTTCAGCCCCCTCTTATTCATCATGGTCTTCCAGGCAATAAGAGAGGAATTCAAGACAGGATGCTCCTGGGAGCACCGTTATGCTGATGACCTTGCTCTAATAGCTGAGTTACTATCAGAACTAGAGAAGTTTCAGGAGTGGATGCAAGGTATAGAATCAAAGGGCCTTAGAGTGAATCTAGCAAAAACTGAAGTCTTAGTAAGTAGGAAGGCAGACAAATCAGGTAGATGGCACAGCTCGAACTGTAGAAAAGGCGTAGGTAGAAACTCCATAAGATGTACCCAGTGTAAGCTATGGACACATAAGAGGTGCAGTAATATCAAAGGAAGGCTATCTGGGAAGATAGTTTTTGTGTATGGCAGATGCACAGGGGCAATAAACATTGAAAATGTGCAGAAAACAGCTTCTCTCACATGCTAGGGGGGAAAAACTAGAAGCAATTGGTAGCTTCCGTTAGCTAGGTGACCAAGTCAGTAACAGGGGTGCATTCTCTGAGAGTATAGCTGCTAGAATAAGAATAGTCTGGACAAAATTCAGAGAGCTCCTACCTCAGCTGGTAACAAAAGGCCTCTCACTCAGAGTGAAGGGTAGACTGTATGATGCATGTGTGTGAACAGCCATGCTACATGGAAGTAACACATGGGCTGTGACTGTTGAGGACATGTGTAGGCTTGAAGGAAATGAAACCAGTATGCTCCGCTGGATGTGTAATGTCAGTGTGCATACACAACAGAGCGTAAGTGCCCTGAGAGATAAGTTGGACATAAGAAGCATCAGATGTGGTGTGCAAGAGAGAGATGACTGTGCTGGTATTGTCATGTGTTGTGTATGAATGAGGAGAGCTGAATGAAAAAGTGTCACACCCTAACAGCGGAGGGAATCTGTGGAAGAGGTAGACCCAGGAAGACCTGGGATGAAGTGGACAAGCATGACCTTTGAAAATTGGGCCTCATAAAGGCAATGACAAGCAACCAAGACCTTTGGAGATATGCTGTGCTTGAGAAGACCAAGCAAGCCAAGTGAGACCGTATCTATGGCCTATCCCAGTGCAGCATAACCAGCCCATTTAAGAGTACCCTTCAATCATTGGGCAATAAACTGTGCTTGAGAAGACTTGTTAAGTGAAATCTTTTTTGGTTTTGTCATAAGAAACACTCTCTTGGGATAATAGGTCTGCTGGATCAGGACTGGCCTAGGGCTAAACAATTACAAGAGAACTGAATTGTTAGTAAATCTGGTATTCCTCCTCATCTTCATCATCATTTAACATCCGCTTTCCATGCTGGCATGGGTTGTACAGTTTGACTGAAGACTGGTAAGCCAGTATGCTGCATCAGGCTCCAATTTGATCTGGAAAGGTTTCTAAAACTGGTTGCCTTTCCTAATGCCAACCACTCCGAGAGTGTAGTAGAGTGCTTTTTACGTGCCACCAGCATTAACCACACTCCATTGGTGCCTTTTACATGTCACTGGCATGGATGCCAGTCAGGCAGTACTGGAATTAGCCATGACAATGATTTCACATACTTGCTAAGTAAACTTTTTAAAGCATATCAATGCTTGTGCCTGCTTTGTGGGTGTGAAAGTGGATGGCTGTATTTTAAATAGAAGTGGCCGTGGATGGCTGGCAAAGATATTTAATTTGAAGCTATATGGTTCCTGATTCAATCCCAATGCACATCAACTTGGGCAAGTGTTTTCTACCACAGTAATTGTTTGACCAATTTCTTGTGAATAAAATTTGGTAGATGGAAACTGTGTAGAAGACCAGCTGTTGCATGTACATTGAAGCCTCCCTCTGTCTACAGCACAATGTTATCTAAGGAAAAGACAAAGGCCAATACAGTTTCACAGTATGGCTGTGAGAAGGGAAAGGGCAGGATGAGATATCACAAGGCATCCAATCAAGTGTTTTAACAATCCTAGACTGCTATTATTATTATTACCAAATTCAAAAAGGGAAAGGTACAATTAACTGCATTGATATTTGAACTCAGAATGTAGACAACCAAGACAAATATCGCTAAGCCTTCCACCCGATGCTCTAATCACTCTGTCAACAACATACTGGATTGTAAATAAATCATATCAACTAACCTTACAATTTTTCAAGTATTTCTCTGACAGTTTTCTGCAAAAAAAAAAAAAACAAAAAAAAAAAAACATATTTTCATCACATCATCACAATCACCATCATTACTTCTACATCAGCTCAGAAAAAGAACCACTACAGAACTGTTATTTTGTGTTTGTATATTTTAATATTTTAATCTAATCTACAATACATTTGAATAGGTTCAATCTCTAATTATCACCAGGTATCATGTTTGTTGATGTCTGTAGTGTATCAAACTGGAATGTATTTGAATTATAAGTCATTTGAAGACCTTCATCCATCAATAATCTTTAGAGAATGTTGAAGGTTTTTATTATCATTGCTGGTGCACATGAATGTTTTATATTCAGAATCAATGTTCTTGATAATTGGTCACAACCACTTTACTCAGATGTCAAGAACCTTTCTTACAATCCTTGCTCTTCCCAATACAGAAGATTTCAGAATTGATGCAATTCTTGTAGTTACACAAAACTCAATAAGAGACAACTAAGATTATTAGTTGTTCTAAATTGATATCTTTATTGTTCCTTAAATTTGTCCCACCTTACTTCTCCTTGCCTGGCTGACTGAGGTAGCCAAGTACCCCTTCTATAATAAGACAACTATCTCTGCCTCTCTGTCATACACTAACCTCTTGCCAGGCTCACAGCCACATCCCTCCATTCCTCCCCTTCTCTCAACCAGGAGCCCTTTGTCTTGCAAGTCACTTGGCAACTCCACTGGTGCTGGTGCCACATGAGAGCACCTGTGCCACTGCCATGTAGGAAGTTCCCATGCTACTGCCACATAAAATGCGCTGAGTACACTCTGTAAAGTAGTTGGCATTAGGAAGGGCTCCCAGCAGCAGAGACCATGCCAAAACATACAACTGGAGCCTGCTGGGGCCCTCCAGCTTGCCAGTTCCTATCAAACTATCCAATCCATGCCATTAAATGATGATGGTGATGATGATGATGAAGATGGTGATACATGATGATGATGCTGATACATGATGATGATGATGATGATGCTGATTACCATAAAACAAACACTTTTCAAGAATTTTTAAAGGTCTTTACTCGTAGGTAAAAAAAAACTTTTACTTTTTATAACTGAATCAGGGCAAAATGAAGACAGACCAGGTTGAGATGACAATCATGTTAACTGACAGATCTTGCAGATCTAAACAGGATTATTAGATAAAAACTTAGATATGTTTCGACCAAAGATTGGTTCAGGCCATGTCTAACTTAATAGCACCACCTGATAGGATTATCTAAATCCTTTTTACAGTCAAGTTTTGTCTATGGTTCATTCAAGTAGTGAGTTCTTATTGAGCGGGTTGTATCCATGCATGGGTGGCTTGTCTGGTATTCCTTGAAGAAAACTGTCTAGACTCCGTTTAAAGCTGATAGGATCCTTTTCCTCTTTTATCTTTTTCGGGACAATGTTAAACAGGGCAGGGCCTGTTGAGGAAAAGAAATTATGCCACAATGTACCTATATGTTGTGATCCTGAATTGGGCAGGGCATGTATGGCTCGTGGTCCCAGCTTTGGATGAACCTTGAAACTAATGTTCAGGTCGTTTGGGCAATGCTGGCAGTATATTTTCCACATCGTACAAATGATGTACCACTCGCGGTGGCGCTGGAGAGAGTAGAGCTTCAAGGCTTTAAGGCAGTCCCAGTAATCAAGATCAGTCATGCCTTCAATTCGTTTGGTGAGTGCCCTCTGGGGTGATTCAATCCTCGAGATGTTTTGTTTTGTATGGAGAGACCACAAGGGGCAGCAGTATTCGAGGTGTGGCCATACAAAGGAGGAGAAAAGTGGAATGATGACACCTTGTTCTCTGGACCGGAAGGTTCTTAAGATCCAGGAGCTCATCCTACGAGCTATATTGACCTTATTGTTGATGTGGGCACTCCAATCGAGATTCTTGCCAACAATTACACCCAGATCTCTGATATTGTTGGATGCCGTGAGCGGTTCCCCTGAAAGAAGAGAGTATGGCTGTTTTAATATAGACTTTCTTCCAAAATGCATCAGCTCAAATTTTCCCTCGTTCAGTTTGATATTGTTTTTATCTGCCCATTGACTCACAGCATATAGATCAGACTGGAGTTGGGTTCGGACTTCTTCTTCATTGATGATTTGCTGGAGTTTAGTGTCATCAGCAAATATTTTCACTTTGCAGTGATTTACGACGCTGGAAAGGTCATTTATATAAATTATAATGGTATATAAATGGTATATATCTTTACATGACTTTGTAGCGCAGAAGATTTTAAAGATATAATTTCTTATACATTATTCGTTATTTGTATCAAATTTAAGATCTGTTTTCAATTTCAGCTTTATAAAAATGAGAAACTTTCATCAAAAAGCAATCAAGATTGGCAGATGATTTTATCCAAAGTTTGATGTCATCATCATCAACATCATTATCATCATTTAAAATCTGTTTACCATGTTAGCATAGGTTGGACTGTTTGACTGGAGGTGGCAAGGTGGAGAGCTGCAACAGGCTCCAGTCCTCTGTTTTGGCAAGGTTTCTACAGCTGGATGCACTTCCTAATGCCAACCACTTTACAGAGGGCATTGAGTGCTTTTGAGGTGGCACCAGCAGAGATACATCTTACATGGCACCAGGAAATGGGGAATTTTAATTTTAATCAGAGTTTAAAACCTTTATTGTTCAATTCATTTCAATGTGAAGTGGGGAAAGAAATGATTCTGAATTGAAAATCCCACTCCCTTATTCTGTTTCTCCCCTGTCTCTGTTCTGTGGGTGTATGGAATAGGCTTGAGCCTTTTGTCTTGCAGTTAAATACATACAAACAAAAATAGTGTATTAAAAGTTGCATAACCAGGACTTACTGAAGTTGAAATACTGAACATATAGATTCCATGTTGTCTCATATCAACAATGTCATGGCTTCTCTTACTATTTCCTACATTTATATTTTCTTATATTGTTATCATATTTATACAACACAAGCTCCTCATAATTCAAAGTCAAAATCAAACTTAAGCAGAATGTTATATATTCACTTACTTTGCCTCTGCCTGTCCAAAATATTTCCGATAAGCATCCACTTCCATTTCGAACATTTTATATTCCTAGAAAAGTTTATAACAAAAGCATTTGTTGTAACTTAATAATAAAAGTGATGATTTGACATTAATAGTTCTATCAGGATGAATAAACAACAATAACTGTAATAGTAACAACAATAACCACAAAAATCACAGTCAATGCTCGTACTTCTACTGCTGCTGCTGCTGCTGCTGCTACTCCAACTATTTTAAAAAAGGAAGACCCCCAACAATTCACCTTAACAGCGAAACAATGCTATCTCTAAAAATGACTGTTACGGGCTCTGGTTTGAGATAAAACAGATGAGAGATAACAAGTCTGTGGTTAGGATGCTTGTCTGTTTCAACTCACATTAACGGAGGATCTATTAACTTATTTCCAACAACTACACAAACACAATATGCTGCCTTGTACAAAATAAATAAATAAGAACTCACTTTTGTATATTCATAATATTTTCTTACCACCTCTCTGCAAAAGAAATAAAGGGACATACATCACCATGACTATCATCATTAACATCATGATCATCATCATTTTTATATCTCTAGACAAAGAAAAACATCATAAGATTATAACTTTTTGTACAACTTCATCTTGAGACATGAATTCTCTTTTAATATTGGAATCTACATTTGGACTTCATTTCAGTTGGTACTTATTTTATCAACCCTGAAAAGAAGGAAAGCAAAAGTGACCTTAGTGAGATATAAACTCAGAAAGTGAAGATGGACAAAATGCCACTAAGCACTTTGCCTGGCATAGTAACAATTCTGCCAGCTCACCACCATAGCAAACACAAGGACTTATTGAAATTGTAATACTGAATACAAATACATTTAGTTCTTTCTCACATCACCATTGCCATGGGTACTTTTACTGTTTTCTACATATACCTTTATATTGGTTTCAAAATTTTGGCACAAGGCCAGCAACTTTCTGAGAAGGCTACATCAATTACAATGATCCCAGTGCTCAACTGTTACTTATTCTATCAAACGTGAAAGGATGAAAGGCAAAGTCAACCTTCGCTGAAATTTGAACTCAGAATGTAAACATGGATGAAATGTCACTAAGCATTATGATTCTCCCAGTTCTTCATCTTAAAAATATCATTATATTGTGATCACATTTATACAATACAATCTCCTCATTTCATTAGCAATAAAAATCCAATTTAAACAAAATGTAATAAAAATATTTACATAGCTCTTTCTTTCTGTACATCTCGAGGACTGAACACCTGAATGTAAAACATTTCATAACCCTGCAAATATTCAAAATAAAAGTATATGTTTAGACTTTATAATAAAATTAATGATTTAACATATGCAGTTCTATTTTACCATGTAATTGACTAAAATTGTGAAGCATGTTATGTAATAACAGGCTTATTGGATATGAGATAACAATTCAAAGTAAATAACTCTGAAAAGGGCTTTTGTGTGTTTCCTCAGGAGTGCTAGTGTTGATATATTCATGAATAGGTCACTAAGTGGATCTATTGCTTAACAAAATACTATTTACTTGTTTAAGAATTGTACTGGATAAATTGTGAAATTAACTTTAACAGTTCAAATACTAAGAAATAAGCATATGTAATTTGATTTATACCAAATAATTTAAGAAAATGAATGGGTTATTTCCCTTGGCTTTATATAAGGATCCCTTCTAGGGGCAAATGGATTATTTCCCTTGGCTTTTAAAATAAAATATATTAGATATAAGGATCCCTTCCAGGGGCCTTATTATCGATTTTTTTTTCAACAATCTGAGTATGCCATGAGGTTTCCAGTTATGAGTTCTACACATGTGTCAAGTTTCATTAGAAGCGATAAAACAATGTAGGAAGAGTTAGCTAACAACTCCATAAACACACCCACAGACAGAATTTCCCACATATGTAGTAGATATATATAGAGACAGAGTTAAAGAGATTTATAAGCTGATAATATATAGAATGGTATTCAGCTCCCCCAACAAAATTTTTAATTTTCGAGCGGTGACTGATGCTTCGAAATTTCATCGAATGCTACACGTTACACTGTTGTGTGAGAGTAGACATTTGTCTGAGAGAGAGAGAAGCTAAGGATATGCAATGGTGGAAGAAACTGTTGTAGAGGACAGAACAGATTTACAAGCAAAAATAATAAAGAACCAATTAATAGAACTACTATGAATTATAAGTCTTTTGAGAAACCTTCATAGATGACAGAATGTTGAAGGGTTTTGCAGGTTTAATTTTAAACCTTTAGCAGATTATTTAGTCACATGCAATGTGTATTTATCTATATTGTCCTGAATTAATTATGCATTATCTTGTAGATTTGGGATTTCGATGATGTAGATGTAAATTGATGACACCCAAACTACTGGCCATCTTTATCTCCACATGAGTACAGATGAGGACTTGTAGATTACATGTTACGGATCTTGTTCAAAACGGGGGCACCAGTTTTCATTTATGTTTTATGTAGTGTTTTTGGTACCGAAAGACTTTCAAACTTCGTATACTTATCTATTTTGTGTTATAGAACAGAAAAAAATTTTTGTATTCAGATCTATTTCATGTAAAAAATTGTCTTATTTCGATAATTTCAACCAATCACTGACGAGTATTCAGCTGTTTACAGTTACTCCTAAGCGGTGTAAAGCGTATTTAATCTCCATTACTTCTGACATTTTGCAGAGGCAACACACGTGTGTTCGTTTTCCCTAACCCTAACCGACTTGCTCCTTCCCTCAAAAACCATGCCTTGTGCCTATAATAGAAAGGTTTATTAGCTACTGCCTATATGCTTCAGCCATTTTTTGACAAGGAAATAATAATTTTATCACCGCCGAGAATCGTTTGTTTATGTAGTCAGCACTTAATCTTTACAGCTGAATGGACGTCAGTCATTGGTTGAAATTACAGAAATACAACAACTTTAACATGAAATAACTTGCAATGTACGTTTTTTTGTTAAGAAGACTAGGAGAAAAAAAAATGTTTTATATGACATTCTACCAGTGTCCCAAGTTTCAAAGTGTTTCGTTAAGAAAATACTGGTGCCCCCGTTTTGAACAAGATCCCATGTTACTATTACTACCACCACTACCACCACCATCACTACACTTTCGGAGTGGTTGGCATTAGGAAGGGCAACCAGCTGTAGAAACTCTACCAGATCAGACTGAAGTTTCGTGTAGCCATCTGGTTTGCCAGTCCCCAGTCAAATCGTGCAACCCATGCTAGCATGGAAAGCAGATGTTAAATGATGATGATAAGAGCATGTAATCCAATATTTCCTTCCCATTGCATTTCCATAGGTGTATCTATTTCATCAGTTTATAATTAGTTAATACCAGATTTACTAACAGTTCAGTTCTCTTGTAATTGTTTAACCCCAGTCATTCCTGATCTTCCAATATACTGCACTGAAAATAAAATATATCAACTAACCTCACGGCCTTTGAAGGATTCTTCCACAAGGTTCCTGCAAAAGAAACAAACATATTTTCATCACATCATCATCATCATTTCTACATCAACTCACAAAAAGAACCATTACTGAACTGTTACTTTATGTTTGTACATTTTATTATTTTAATCTAAATCTAGAATTCAGTTGAATAGGTTCAATTTCTGATTATCACCAGGTATCATATTTGTGGATGTCTGTATAGTATCAAACTGGAATGTATTTAGCATATTAAGATTTCTCTGTCAGCAAAAGCAGCCATGGTGAATGAATGTTAGTTTTAGGTATGTTTTAACTGGCTTTTGTTTTAGTTTGGTATATGTAAATAAATGTATTTTAAACAATTACAAGTTTTCCAAATTTAGGTGCATTTTCAACAACAAATCTACCTATATATATATATATATTGGAATAAGAATAGCCTGGGCAAAGTTCAGAGAGCTCTTACCTCTGCTGGCGACAAAGGGCCTCTCACTCAGAGTAAAAGGCAGACTGTATGACACATGTGTACGAACAGCCATGCTACATGGCAGTGAAACATGGGCCGTGACTGCTGAGGACAAGCGTAAGCTCACAAGGAATGAAGCCAGTATGCTCCGATAGATGAGTAATGTCAGTGTGCATACCCGACAGAGAGTAAGTATCTTGAGAGAAAAGTTGAACATAAGAAGCATCAGTTGTGGTGTGCAAGAAAGACGATTACATTGGTGTGGACATGTGGTGAGAATGGACGAGGATAGCTGCGTGAAAAAGCGCCACACCCTAGTGGTTGAGGGAATCCGTGGAAGAGGCAGGCCTAGGAAGACCTGGGATGTGGTGGTGAAGCACGACCTTCGAACATTAGGCTTCACCGAAGCAATGACTTGTGACTGTGACCTTTGGAAATAAGCTGTGCGTGAGAAGACCCGGCAAGCCAAGTGAGACCAAAATCCAAGGCCTCTGCCAGGGATGTAGCCAGCCCACTTCTATACCTTTGCTTGAAATCCATCGAGCTACCAATATATATTCTCCTTTGGCCATTATGGATTTGTACACTACATTTATAGATTACATTATTCTGGCAACAATTTTCACTAATCGGACATTTATCTTGCCCTTTATTGGGTTTACTGCTAGCATTACTTATCATACCCCTTTCTCCCATCCCTCCATTGTCAGGATCGCCGGCATTCATTGTACTTTTGTCCAAGCCTATGTTTGGATTATTTGTCTTACTAATATTATTATCATTATTATTATCATCATTACCACCGCCATTCTTACTGTCATTATTCATATCACCATTTGTATTTCTTGTACACCTTTCATGTTCCGTTTCACAAGGTTCCTTAATTCTGTTACTAGTATCGATGGTGCCATTAATGAGTTTCACATTATTAAATTTAATATTCTCATCAATATTATTATTATTATTTTCATCATCATCAAATTATTACTTCTGTCATTACGATTTCTTATTTTATTCCTATTTATTGAAGTGATGATAGACCCCAGATTGGGAGTAACTGAGTACGCTAGCTTTACTGATGATTTGTTACAAATTGTGTAATATTTGTGATGCTTAGGGAAATTTTCTTTCAACAATTTGAAGAATAATTTTGGAAGACCTTTCACTCTCAGTGAAAATGGAGGGGCAAACCAAATCACTTGACGGACTCTAGATTTGGTCTTAGAAATTGGCTTACCAAAAAGTGTTTGACTTCTGTTGCTATACGAGGAGTAGTTTACATTTTTACTGTTATTCATATTTATATTTATATCTGCATCTTCATTTTTATTGTTATTTTTGTTTTTATTTTTATTTATATCTTTATCTTTGTTTAATTTTTGTTACTATTATCATTAGTAATATTCCTCTCATGCCATCATGTAAAATGGATATATGATGATTACTATGACACTGAGCAGTGAATGTTAGGATTTGCCTTGTCTACATTCCTGACAACAGCCCCTATTAATACTACGCTGGAAATTTTTAAAGAATTCTTAAAAGTTGTAGCTAAAAATTTTTTTTTACTTTATATAATCAAATCTGAGCAAAATGAAGATAGAACAGGTTGAGATGACAATCTCTGTTAACTGACAGATCTTGGAGATTTAAACAGGATTATTATCTTTACATGGCTTTGTAGCTCATAAAGATATAAGTTCTTATCCGTTGTTATTGGTACCAAATTTAAAATTTGTTTTAAGTTTCAACTCCATAAAAATGAGATATTTCCATCAAAAAGGAATCAAGACTGGAGCGTTCTATCAAACGATTGATGCTGTCGTCATTGTCATTACTGTTTTCATCATCATCATTTAACATCTGCTTTTCTAGCTGGCATGGTTTAGACAATCTGGCCGGAGCTGGCAAAGTGGAGAGCGGTAATAGGCTCCAGTCATCTGCTTTAACTAGGCTTCTCTGGCTGGGTACTCCTCCTAATACCAACCACTTTACAGGGTGTAGTGGGTGCTTTTATTTGGTACAAGTACAGGTGCTTTTCATGTGGCTCCAGGAAAGATGAATTTTAATTTCAATCAGAGTTTAAACTGTTTATTTTTCAATTCATTTCTTTTGTTCTTGAAAATTGTTGATCATTTCAACGTGAACTGGGGAAAGAATTGAACCCGAACTGAAAATTCTCCCCTGTCTCTGTTCTGTGTGTGTATTGAATAAGCTTGAGCCTTTTGTCTTGCAGTTAAATACATACAAACCAAAATAGTATATTAAAAGTTGCATAACTAGGACTTATTGAAGTTGAAATACTAAACATATATATTTAGTGTTGTCTGATATCAACAATGTCATGGATGCTCTTATTTATACATATTTATATGCATCACAGTCACATAGTTAAAGATAAGAATCAAGCTTAAACTGAACGTTATAAAATTACGTACCTGGCATCTATGCTTTTAATACTGAATGGATGTTTCTTGATTTTCCTCTTAAAACGTTCATATTCCTAGAAGTGTTTACAATAAAAGCATTTGTTGTAACTTTATAATAAAAGCAATGGTTTGACATTAAAAGTTCTATTTTGGACTGGTTTCAACTCTTCAATGAAACAAAACATTACCTGACTCACAGAAACACTTTAAAAGAAAAAGCTAATCCTTTTCTCTATACATTCTAACTTCCAGTAAAGAGCTGAAATCATTGACTGATGGGGGATATTACCTAACTTGAGAAGTGATGCAGTAAAGGAACGTAACATAATACTACAAGGCATTTAATCTTGCACTGTAAACTGATTTTGATATTCCTTTCTTAAAAGAAGATTCTATGCACTCACTAAAAGATAGCTGCAAATATCTCCCTGAAACCTTGCAGAAAAAAGGCATGGCTATGTGGTAAGAAGTCTGTTTCCCAACCACAAAGTTACAGGTTCAGTCCCACAACATGTAACCACAGGCAAGTGTTTTCTACTATAGCTTTGGGTTGACCAAAGTCTTGAAAGTGGATTTGGTTACAGAGACCGAAAGAAGCCTGCCACACATGTGTGTGTGTGCATCTTTGTTTGTCTTGAACCACTGCTTGACAACCAGTGCTGGTGTATTGATGCCCCTATAACCTAGCAGTCCACCAAAAATGATCAACAGAATAATCTTAAAAACAATAGGTACAGGGGTTGATACATTCCACTAAAAATTATGAAAAGTGTTACCCCAGCATGGCCACAGTTTAGCGACTGAAACAAGATGAAAGGTGAAAGATATATTGGATAATGCTGTATCAAGATACACAGTGAGTCCATTAGCTTCTATTCCAAAGGAAGAATGGGTACTTCTCCTACCAGCCACAAACTCTACCTCTGCCTATCAGCTAAATTGTTGTATGTTGTGTTATCAGATGTGAAAAGATGGAAAGCTATGTAGACCTCAGCACAATTTTGAATACAGAAATTCAAGAAAGGTGTTACGCTGTCATTTGATTGCTCAGCTAAATCTTCATCAACTATGATCTTTAAAATGTCTTAAACAAGTTTGTTAGAAGGGGCAGGTAAGTTTCATTGATATTTTGGTAGCCCTGTCCCAGACTTGTAAGAATTTCCATGTATGTTGTTCAACGTCAACATCTGAAGGAAAAACAAATAGATGGAGAGGAAGGTGAGAGAATTCATACTAAAGGCACCCAAGAGGCAGATGGTGGTGCTAAACTGGGTGGCATGTAAAGCCTGTACCCAGTTTCATGATAAAACAGCCACATATAAAACACCTAGTAGATTCTGTAAAGTTCTCTTCCTAATGCCAACCACTTTACAGAATCTACCAGGTGTTTTACATGTGGCACTAGGACCAGTAGAGTTGCTAGGTAACTTGCAAGTCAAAGACTGCTCAGCTGGAACCGAGGAAAGTGGCTGTGTGCCAGTTGAGAGGTTAGAGTATAATAGATGGGCACAGAGGGATAGTTGTCTAATTATAAAGGAGATACTAATCATCATCATCATCATCATTTAACGATGACTTTGATCAGAAGCAAACAGCTGGTCATCTTATGCCCATAAAAAGGAAAATGACGACCTGTAGATTGGAAATCATCATTACCATCATCATCATCATCATCATCATCATCATCACAGTTTTAACATCCACATTTTATAGTTTTCATGGGTCTGGTAGAATTCATTCACGTAGATATTTTTTACAGTTTAAGGATTTAATGTGTTTCCTTGGTCTTTAGACACACATGAAAAAACAACTGGAGCTAAACAACAATAACTGTAATAGTAACAACAATAACCACAAAAATCACAGTCAATGTTTCTGCTGCTACTGGTGATGATGCTGTTGTTTTTTAAAACAGGAACACCGTCAACAATTCACCTTCAAAAGCAAAGAGAAATCTTAAATCTAAAAACGACTGTTAAGGGCTCTGGTTTGATGAAATAAAACAGACGACAGATAACAAGTCTGTGGTTAGGATGCTTGTCTGTTTCAACTCACATTAACAGAGCATCTACTAACTTATTTCAAACAGCTACACAAACTCAATATGCTGCCTCGTACAAAATAAAAAAGTAGTGAGAACTAACCGTGTAATTTCGAAAATGTTTCCTTCCTAGTTTTCTACAAAAGAAATAAAAGAACACACATCATCATGGCTGTCATTATCAACATAATTATCACCATCATTTTAAGTTCTCTAGACAAAGAGAAACATCATGAGAATATAATATTTTCAACAATAAATTTCATCTTTAGATATTTCAATTACTTTTGTCTCTGAACCTCATTAGGCGTTTTATTCTCAGCCATATGCATAGTATCAGACTATTAATATTTATCTCTCTGCAAAAACAGAAATATTGGTTTAAAATTTTGGCACCAGGCCTGCAATTTCAAGGGAGTGAATAAGTCAATTACATCGACTGCGTAATTACTGGTACTTAGTTTATCAAAAACATGAAGGCCAATAGTGACCTTGGTGCGATATGAAATCAGAATGTGAAGATGGACAAAATGCCACTAAGCACTTTGCCTGTCATAGTAACAATTCTGCCAGCTCACCACCATACCAAACACAGAAATACTGAACTGATGTCACTTCTGGCCTTACTAATTGCATTATTGGTAAGACGTATATGTCCTGATTCTTTGATTCTCATCAGTTTCCCACTTTGGAATTACGAAATCTTCATTCTATAGCATTATATTCATTCATTTCTCACTCCATATGTATTAAAATGTTTATTCTATCATTAACGCTTTTCAATATTCTTCCATCCCAACCTTTAGAACATCGCAGTGTTTCATGTACAAGGCCTTCCATAAATGCAGTTTTACTGTTCCAACTGAAACAATGCAGATGGAGATGCATAAAAAATACATTTTCATCTCAAAAGATGAAGTTAATAATCTGAAAAACTTATAATCACATCTGCAATAACTCATCTCAAGCATTTACATATTGAAGAAACATTATTCTCAAATTAAAAATACAGCCTTTCTCATTTAGAGAACAAACAGACAAAGAAACAAAGAAAAAACAAAACATGTTATTGTGAATCTGTGTAGTTTGGTAGAGTTTTAGAGTAATTAAGAATGAGGCCAGACTGGAGTTTATCTTCTGGCGGTCCTTGTGGTCTAAATGGACACCATACAGATTAAAGAACCAAAGCTACATAATCTTCATAAAAGAGGATCACACCTTCAACAGGTCTCAGATGTAGAATTCCAGTTGGGGCATTTGCTTACTCATTTCCATCATCATCATCATCATCATCATCATCATCATCGTTTAACGTCCACTTTCCATGCTAGCATGGGTTGAACGATTTGACTGAGGACTGGCGAACCAGATGGCTACACCAGGCTCCAATCTGATTTAGCAGAGTTTCTACAGCTGGATGCCCTTCCTAACGCCAACCACTCCGAGAGTGTAGTGGGTGCTTTTACGTGCCCCAAGCATGAGGGCCAGTTAGGCGGTACTGGCAACGGCCACGCTCAAAATGGTGTATTTTACGTGCCACCTCCACAGGAGCCAGTCCAGCGGCACTGGCAACAATCTTGCTCAAATGACTTTTCAGGTGCCAGGAAAGCGAAGCTGGTAACGATCATGCTCGAACGGTGCTCTTAGTGCTCCACTGGTATAGGTGCCATCACTATTTCACTTGCCCCAATAGGTTTTCGCAAGCCGAGTTTAGTGTCCATATGCATAACAATTTGTCTCTTTGCTAAATATTATAAATCAAGCACCAAAGATAACCTTACAGCATGTAGAGTCCATTGACTTTGGCTCTTGTTGTACATCATTACAATGTATTCCCAAAGATTATCATGTCCCTGAAGACTGTTCCTTAGGATTCACTTTAACCATGAAGCATTCAAAATGATGTGCATAACGAAGCTTTACATTTCCCAGAGTAATCTGATTGCTAAATGGTTAATCATTGTATATTTTTATAGTATTATCATATTTCATCATCATCATCATCATCATCGTTTAACGTCCGCTTTCCATGCTAGCATGGGTTGGACGATTTGACTGAGGACTGGTGAAACCGGATGGCAACACCAGGCTCCAGTCTGATTTGGCAGAGTTTCTACAGCTGGATGCCCTTCCTAACGCCAACCACTCAGAGAGTGTAGTGGGTGCTTTTACGTGTCACCCGCACGAAAACGGCCACGCTCGAAATGGTGTCTTTTATGTGCCACCCGCACAAGCCAGTCCAGGGGCACTGGCAACGATCTCGCTCGAAAATCCTACAGGAGCCAGTCAGGCGGTACTGGCAACGGCCACGCTCAAAATGGTGCATCTCATG
Organism: Octopus bimaculoides; assembly: GCF_046866305.1. Taxonomy (NCBI): domain Eukaryota; kingdom Metazoa; phylum Mollusca; class Cephalopoda; order Octopoda; family Octopodidae; genus Octopus; species Octopus bimaculoides. Next base: position 125,446,777 of record NC_142932.1, on the reverse strand, counting down.
TGCCACCCGCACAAGAACCAGTCCAGGGGCACTGGCAACGATCTTACTTGGCTTGCCGGGTCTTCTCACGCACAGCCCATTTCCAAAGGTCTCGGTCCGTAGTCATCGCCTCGGTGAGGCCCAATGTACGAAGGTCTTGCCTCACCACCTCAGCCCAGGTCTTCCTGGGCCTACCTCTTCCACGGGTTCCCTCAACTGTTAGGGTGTGGCACTTTTTCACGCAGCTATCCTCCTCCATTCTCACCACATGTCCATACCAGCACAATCGTCTCTCTTGCACGCCACAACTGATGCTTCTAATGTTCAGCTTTTCTCTCAAGATACTTACACTCTGACGGGTATTCACATTGACATTACACATCCAACGGAGCATACTGGCTTCATTCCTTGCGAGCTTACGTATGTCCTCAGCAGTTACAGCCCATGTTTCACTGCCATGTAGCATGGTTGTTCGTACGCATGCGTCATACAGTCTGCCTTTTACTCTCATGCATATTTTAATGTCCTTTTAGACTGTATTATTTTCAAAATACAACTCATAAGAATTTAACGATATAATTTGTCATAGATTATTTTATACACATTTGTATTGAACTTAATATCTTAAATTTCAAACTGAGAAAGCTGAGATATATCCATGAAATACAGGAAAACATTGATTGAATCCATCAAATGATTGAGTTTGAATTTTCAAATGTAGCTTAAAAAAGTATTTAATTGATCTTCTGTTCTCAACACTTTTTGATAATAGCAATTTGTGAAAATATCTCAATTTTAAATTTCAAACTAAAAAAAAAAGAGAGAAAAATAAATTCATCCGTCCACCTACCCATCATATCCAGCCACTATTTGTTGTCAGGTTAGAGTATCACATCTATAGGGTCTAATCAGAAGTGACCATCACTAGACTGCCTGACTGGATTTCCAAGAATGACCAACTGAGACAATATTCTTGCTCCAACCCTAGGTCTCCTTGAAGAGTTCATCTAGTGATTCTTTCCTGCAACATTCTAATGCAGTACCAGAGATGAAACTCTTCAATGAGCAGAAGAAGAAGTTCACCGTGAAGACACTCCCTAGCCTCCAAGCTATGCACCTTGTCAAGTAACATTACTCTAAAGACCTTTTGGTACACTGGCATGAAAAGTTGCAGCAGAGACAGTAAAAAACCCCAAAACTAAGTCATAGGAGGACTCTGGGGTTAAGCTGGACTCTGATATTAGGTTGACCAATAAAGTATTCTGGCAGAATATCTTCTAACTTTGTAACAAGAAGCCCTCTTCCACTGCTGCCATTAAGAATTCAGCTGGAATTCTTCACTCTAAAAGGAAGAACATTCTTTGGGCTTGAAGAGAATATATTGACGATCTTCTCAATCTGATTAGGATAAAATCTTCTGGTTGCCATGAGGTGCATCTAGGACTAAAGACTAACCTCACAGAGGCTAGAGTCATAGAGGTGATTAAAGCATTCAAGTATGGCAAGGCAGCTGAAGTGGATGAGATGTTAAGAAAATTAAAAAGAGAAGGTATTGTCTGGTTGATTTGTTTATAGCATGGACTTCTGAAAGGACACCAAAACAATGGCAGTCTGTGGTGATGATCCCAATTTTGAAAAAGGGAGGGAAAACTGAAGGAAACAAATGTCTGGACTAGGAATTCCTTGATTTGTATATGTGTTATTCCTTGTTTCTATTCTGGGTTGATATAAAAACTATAAAAGTTACATGACAAGGACTTAGTGAAATTCAAATACTGAATATAAATACATTTAGTTCTTTCTCACATCAACATTGCCATGGATACTTTTACTGTTTTCTACATATACCTTTATATTGGTTTCAAATTTTGGCACAAGGCCAGCAACTTTGGGAAAAGCTCTAAGTCAATTACAATGACCCCAGTGCTCAATTCTATCAAACATGAAAAGATGAAAGGCAAAGTCAACCTCAACAGAATTTGAACTCACGAAGTAAAGATGAATGAAATGCCACTAAGCATTATGCCAGTTGTGCTAACAACTCTGCCAGCTCGTCACCTTATATGTATATATCATTATATCGTGATCACATTTATATAAGAATCACATCATCATCATCGTTTAACATCCTCATTTCAATAAAGTAGAAATCCGATTTAAACAAAATGTAATAAAAAATATTTACATGGCTTTTACTTTGTCAAAAGATGGAAGATCGAGCAGTTCCTTCAAAAGACCTTGAAAATCCTATAAATATTCAAAATAAAAGTATATGTTTAGAATCTTTATAATAAAATTAATGATTTAACATCTGTAGTTCTATTTTACCATGTAACTGACTCTCCAATCAAACTGGATATTGCCTAACTTCCTGAAGCAATTGGTTGTTTTGCTTCTCTACATCCACAGCAACATCAAATTTCAGATGTTTGATTCAAAAACAGACACGAACATTGGAATAATTCCAGAACAAATTCTTTCAACCAACTTTGTACTGTAGGAAAATTAAAGTAATAATTTCTAAACAAAGCACAAGATCACACATTTTGTAAGAGTCTAGTTATTTGCCCACAAAACTCATCTAATAAAGGAATGTGGTTTACTACTTAGGGTTTTAACTCCACAATTATAAAGTAATGGCTTTGGTTCCTGGACCAAGAGGTACATTATGCCCCTGAGTAAAACAGTTCAGTATATTTCCCACCAGTCTACTTAGCTGACAATATGAAACAACTGAGCGGTGCTGGAGCCCTCTCTCAATCCAGCTATCATGTCCTCACTGTTGGGTGAAAGGTAGGATGGTTGAGAAGTTGTTTGTATTGAATTCTCACTGAATAGAAACATAAAACACTTAAAGAAAGAATAGTGACTAGGGAAGCCATATTTGGGTTGCTGTGCATTAGCACAGTGGTGCTATGTCCATTTCAAACAATTAGAGCTGGCTGCTGAAGGATACCAGTAGCAACTTCTGCTGAGCAGTGAAACATGTGGTTTTCAATTTAGTCAATGGAAGGACACAGGACGACCAACAAATAACTTACCCCCTTGCTTCAGCTTAGTGTTGTGGATGCCTGTTACCATCTAGTTTCATCAATGCAGTTGATACTGTGAATAATTCTTTTTTGTTCCAGCTAGTACAAACTAACTTACCACTGCTTACAACTTCCCACTCACACCAACATAAGTTATTTCAGCTTCCCTGCTCACATACATACTTCACATACACATATCAGGCCTCAACTCTCATTACTTGTCTGCAGTTGAATACTATTCCTCTTTTATTACCTGCTGGCACACTTGATACTGCTGAATAAAGTTTAATGTTGTTTCATAAATTCGTCTTCTGGATATTCTTTGTCAATGTCTCTTTAAGGAATCATCTCTAATACGTTCTTTTCAAGAATTACCTTCTGAAAATATCTTCTACACACTTCAATGTTACATAGAGGAGACTTTCTTCAATATTCTCATTAGCAACTCTCTCCTCTATCAGTTACATAAATAAAACTCAATTATTACATAACTAAGAAAACTTCTATTGTTACATCAGTGATTCTTCCTACATATTACAATATTTACTAAAAAGTATAGTTTCATGCTGCTATCATCATCATCATCATCATCATCGTTTAACGTCCGCCTTCCATGCTAGCATGAGTTGGACGGTTTTGACTGAGTACTGGCGAACCAGATTGCTACACCAGGCTCTAATCTGATCTGGCAGAGTTTCTACAGCTGGATGCCCTTCCTAACGCCAACCATTCCGAGAGTGTAGTGGGTGCTTTTATGTGCCGCCGGCACGAGGGCCAGTCACACGGCACTGGCAATGGCCTTGATCAAAAGGTGTTTTTCATGTGCCACCTGCACAGGAGCCAGTCCAGCGGCACTGGCAATGACCTCGCTGTGTGAGATAGCTATGTTTTTTTTTTCATGAATTATTTTTCTAAGTAATTGACTAATATTTTTTTTCTCACGTCTGGAAAGACGAAGGGCAATATTTTCTAGTGTGGAATTCAAAATAAGGCAATAATCTTCCTCCTTCATTAAAAGAAGTTGCAAAATATTCATCACATCTTGAAAAAAAAAAAAAAGAATAGAAGTGTAGGCGTTTTGGATATACTGGATCTTTCAGTACCAAGATCTAGTATTTTTGTGAAGAAAGAAGACAAAATGGTAACAACTTCAACAACATTGCACATTTAGAACTGACCTGGAATTAACCCCATTGCATTTAACGTGTCCATATTCGGCCTAAATATTCTACCTGTTTCATATTCACATCAGCTACATTTGGCTTCTCAAACCTACTCTACAATGTCATTCTAAAAATAAATAATCAAATCATTGAAGTCTTAAAGCTACAAGATCATGCATGATTAATTCAAAACAGTGTAAATAAATAAGCATTACATTTGACAGAGGAAACAAAGACTTTCTCTTTCATTAGTTTCAACATCAAAGTTGCAGTGGGTACTTCTACCTCCATAAATTCAACAACTTTTTGTTGTTATCAAGCTTCAATAAATGGGATGCTACACTGAACTCACTGGCATTTCAATTCAGAAATTGCAAACATTAAACTAGTATATCAAAATCTTGTATACCATCAAGTCTCTTGCTCTTAATGCTGCACCAAATTACTAATATTGAAAAGAGGTGTAGAATTCCAAAACAGAGAAGCAAAATAAGTTTGGAGAAGAGAATAAATATAATCTCTAGTTCTTAACAGAAAATGGCCTTCACAGAAGGCAGCATATAATCATTTCATTTGCTCCATCATAGCAACTAAATCATCATTGACTACCATCTTTGAAACAGCAGCCACTTGTATTAACTTCTTCAATTTCATACATTGATCCAAAAGAAAGACAGTACTTTTATGATTTCTAATTATAGATGTCAGAATGTTGAAAGTTTTTGCAGGTTTATTTTTAACCTTTTAACTGTTTATTCCGTCAAATGCAATGCTTATTTGTCCATATTGTCCTGAATTAATCATGCATTATCTTATAGATAATGATCTTATAGATAATTGATCTTATAGATAATGATCTTATAGATAATTGATCAAAACTTAACTGTTGGACATCTTTATATTCAGCTAAGTGCAAATGAGGACTTATAGCATGAGTGTGCCAGTGACGATGGTGGTCGCCATTGCCAACCACCACTAGTTACCATTGCAGCTGCCATTACATTCACCACATAACTACTGCAATGAGAACATACATTGTTGTAGGTGTAACCTGTAGTTAGGTTGCTGCCGAATTTTAGAAAACCTTAAGAAATTATCTGCTAAATTAATCCCAAAACAGTAGGCACATTGCTCAGTAGCAACTTCCCAGGTGCAATCCCATGATCATTTATGGCAGGAAGGTTAAACTCTGAATAAAAAGGTAAAAAAAAAAACCCTGCACTGAATTTGAACCCAACACTTATGAACTTGTAACCAAATATCTTATGCCCACAACCATTTCATTTCTACAGGATATCTACTTTGGCAGTTTGTAACTAAATAATACCAGATTTACAAACAAGTCAGTTATTTTTAGTTCTCTTGTAATTGTTTAGCCCGAGGTCTACTGCACTGTAAATAAATCATATCAACTAACCTCACGGCCTTTGAAGAATTCCTCTGCCACTTTCCTGCAAAAGAAACAAACATATTTTCATCACATCATCACAATCATCATCATTATTTCTACATCAATGCACAAACGGAACCATTACAGAACTGTTATTTTGTGTTTGTACATTTTATTATTTTAATCTAAATCTACAATACATTTGAACAGGTTCAATCTCTGATTATCACCAGGCATCATATTTGTGGATGTCTGTAGAGTATCAAACTGGAATGTATTTAGTGTACTAAGATTTCTCTGTCAGCAAAAGCAGCCATGGTGAGTGAATGTCAGTTTTAGGTATGTTTTAACTGGCTTTTTAACAAGAGCATGACTCTTGCTAATAGGTAAAGCATCTTGGTTTTCCAAAAGGAACAAATGAATAAATGATATCACAAAGTATTATAAATGCTTCAAATTTTCATTAATTAAGCTTGAAACTCATCTTCGTTCATTCAAATTAAGCTTCTATAAATTACTCTAGAGAAAGACTTTTGTCATTGAATAACAAGCGATTCTTCCTTATCTCCATTCTATACTGCACACTGGCCAGTCCTTGGTTAGTTTTGGTAGCATATCAGGCATTTTAAGAAGAGGTTGCAAGCCCTTTGATTTAACCCTTCCCCAATTATAGAGACAGAGACACTGTGAATGTGTCCTAAGATATTTTACACAGTATAATGGCACTAATGCAAAGAGAGTTAAGAATTGATCCTGGATTTGATTGGTAATTTATTTATCAGACCCAGGAGGATAGAAGGCAATGTTGACCTCTGTGGGATTTGAACTCATAGCAAAGTGTGCTGGAAAGAGAAGCACAACACTTTCAATCTGACACTCTAATGATCCTTGCCACCATACAAATAATTAGTAACTTTTTAATAGTCCTCTAAGCACACATAGTTTAATAACCACTGGAGTATGAGATAAATATTTTGGTATGAAACAAGAGAAATTTCAGTCATAATGCTGATTACATGAAACTGCACCTTGTTACATATTGTGATATCACAGATTGGTTAATGATACCTTTCATCTCATTCCTTATTTGAATTATATGTCTTTTAACCCTTTAGTGTTGAAACTGTCCAAAATTAAATCCCCTTTATTTGTTCAAACCGACCAAATCTGACAGTATCCAACTGCTCTACGAAATTGTTAGAAAAATAAACAAATCATGTTACTGAATTCTCGTAGCTTTGAGATAATGTGCAATGACGCCTTTCCCACCCTCATTCAAGTATAAATACTGTGAAATTGTTTAGATCACAGGATTATTATATATAATGGTAAATATCTTTACATGACTTTGTAGCACAGAAGGCTTTAAAAATATAACCACTTATATATTTGTTATTTTTTAATTTCAGCTTAAAAAAAATGAGATATTTTCAGGACAAAATGAACAAAGATAGGCAGATTCTATCGAAAGTTTTATATCATTATCCTCACCTAATATCTATCTTCCATGCCGGCATGGGTTGCCCAGTCTGACTGGAACTAGCAAGATGGAGAGCTGTAACAGGCTCCAGTCATCTGCTTAGCAAGGTTTCTATGGCTAGATGCCCTTCCTAATGCCAACCACTTTACAAAGTGTACTGACTGCTTTTATATGTAACACCAGCACAAGTTGTTGGCAATTGTTCAATTCATTTCAGTGTGAACTGGGGAAAGAAATGATCTTGAACTGAAAATCCCACTCCCTTATTCTCTTCTTCCCGTCTCTGTTCTGTGGGTGTATGGAATAGGCTTGAGCCTTTTGTCTTGCAGTTAAATACATACAAACAAAAATAGTGTATTAAAAGTTGCATAACCAGGACTTACTGAAGTTGAAATAATGAACATAGATATTATGTGTTCTCTCATAAAAACAGTGTCATGGCTCTTGTTACTACATCACAGTCTCCTCATAATTCAAAGTCAAAATCAAAGTTAAACAGAGTGTTATAAAATTACATACTTGGCGTCTTCAGCTGATAGATTGTCTGGTTGCTCATTGATTATCTTTTCAAAAGCTTTATAATCCTAGAAGAGTTTACAATAAAAAGCATTTGTTGTAACTTTATAATAAAAAGCAATGACTTAACATTAACAGTTCTATTTTGGATTGGTTTCGACTCTTCGATGAAACAAAACATTACCTGACTCACAGAAACACTTTAACCCTTTCGTTACTAACCCGGCAGTAGCCGGCCCAAAAATTTTTTGGTTCATAAGACCAACCTGGCCGTAGCCAGCCGAGAGTACCCATTGTTATTTGAATGTACATTTGAACCCAAATCTCGTTAGTACATTCATTAAAACACCTGATTTCACTTTGTAAACAGTTGAGTTATTGTATCGGACATTGTTTGGCGTGATATTTGAACTCAGTGAATTTTGGAAGATTTTTTTCCACATTTTTTGCGGCGTTAGTTTTTTTTTCAACTTTGAAGATGGAAAGGAGTTTCATGCTATCAAGCAGTGATTCCGAATTTGAAAGTTTTTCAACAGAAGATATGGAGATATCGAAGAAAAGAATGAATGAGCTACAAAAGCACGTGGTGAACGATAATACATCGGATATTTCTGTATCCAAAACTGAAAACAGCGATTCTGAAAGCAGCGACGGCGACAGCGAGAATGATTTTACACCAGAATGGAGTAAAGATTTTTAAAATATTTTTATTAACAATTTTTCTGAGGAGACAGGGTCTACCCATAGTCTTTCTCAGGAAGCGAAACCTTTAGACTTCTTTTTCATGCTTGTTTGAAATGATTACTGCGGAAACAAATCGTTACACAGAATGTAAACAAGCCGGAAAAAAAGGTAGCTTGTGGTTTCCTGCAACTGTAGATGAAATACGGGCATTTTTTGCCATAAATATTATTGTGGGTATTAGACAGTTACCCAGAACAACAAATTACTGGAGCGATCAGGAACCTTTTGGCGATGAATATATTTCCAGTATTATGAACGAGTACGATTCATGAAGCTGAACCAATATTTACATGTGAGAGACACTAGAAGTACCCCAGAGACGAAAATTATGCAATAGAATTGATTAAGAACCCTTTCTTTAATTATGTTCCAAATATCACATTAATATGTTGATAAATAAAGAAGTTACAGGTGTTTAATGAGACTAGTCTAAATTCATGATTATTTTAGAATTTAATTGAAACTCATGAGGGTTGTATTTTGGTCAGAAATATAGTAATGAAAGGGTTAAAAGAAAAAGCTAATCCTTTTCTCTATACATTCTAACTTCCACTAAAGAGCTGAAATCATTGACTGATGGGGGATATTGCCTAACTTGAGAAGTGATGCAGTAAAGGGATGTAACACAATACTACAAGGCATTTAATCTTGCACTGTAAACTGATTTTGATATTCCTTTCTTAAAAGAAGATTCTATGCAGTCACTAAAAGATAGCAACAAAATCTTCCTTAAATCTTGCAAAAGAAAAAAATGGTATGGCTGTGTGGCAGATCCATTAGCTCCTATTTGAAAGTAGGAATGGGTACTTCTCCTACCAACCACAAACTCAACTTCTACCAATCAACTGAAATGTTATTTCTTGTCTTATCAGACATGAAAAGATAAAAAGCTATGTTGACATCAGCACAATTCTCATCATCATCATCATCATCATCATCATCATTTAATATCCGCTTTCCATGCTAGCATGGGTTGGACGATTTGACTGAGGACTGGCGAATCAGATGGCTACACCAAGCTCCAATCTGATTTGGCAGAGTTTCTACAGCTGGATGCCCTTCCTAATGCCAACCACTCCGAGAGTGTAGTGGGTGCTTTTACTTGCCACCGGCACGAAGGCCAGTCAGGCAGTACTGGCAAAGGCTATGCTCAAATTGATGTATTTTACGTGCCACCTGCACAGGAGCCAGTCCAGCGGCACTGGCAACGATCTCACTCAAATGTCTTTACACGTGCCACCGGCACAAATGCCAGGAAGGTGACGCTGGGCACAAATATATATATATATATATATATATATATATATATATATATATATATATATATATATATGTGTACTAGCAGTATAACCCGGCGTTGTCCAGGTGTGACTTATTATGCCATCTACGATAAGTCTTGCTAGGTGAAAATCAACTTAAAAAAAGAGAAAGCCTTACAACGAAAAAACCCTTATGATGTAAATATGTTCATAATTTAAAAGGTGATGAAATTAATAGGGAAAGTCTGAAAGCTGTTTTGCGTAACATTATTAAGCGTATGTTCAGAAATTTAAGAAAGGTGTTATGCTATCATTTGATCTGTTCAGCTACATTTTCAACTATCATCATCATTTAATGTATGTTTTCCATGGTGGCATGGGTTGGACAGTCTGACAGGAGCTGACCAGGGTCCATGTATGTTTTTGCATTGTTTCTAGAACTGGATACCCTTCCTAATGCCAACCACTTTACAGAGTGCACTGGATGATTTTATGCAGCACCAGCATGGGTGTGCATAAGTGGAACTAGACTGGGTGGATTTTATGTGGCACCAGCACCCATGAGCCTCCAAGATTATGAATGCTCAGCTAGAGAAGGTTACAGTGAGCATGCCTGTATGCAAGGACAACTCCACCTCTACTTAGCTTGACATGTCATCTGATCTGCTCAGCTACATCTTCGTCAGCTATCATCATCATTCAATGTCTGTTTTCCAGGCTGGTATGGGTTGGACAGTCTGACAGGAGCCAACCAGGCTCCATTTCTGTTTTTGCAAGGTTTCTACAGCTGAATGCCCATCCTAATGCCAACCACTTTACAGAGTGTACTGGATGCTTTTATGCAGCACTAGCATGGGTGTGTATAGGTGGCACTAGACTGGGTTGATTTTATGTGGCACCAGCACCCATGAGCCTCCGTTAGAGAAGGATGCAGTGAGCATGCCTGTATGCAAGGACAACCCCACCTCTGCTTAGCTTGACATGTCTTGTCAAGCACAGCAAGCCACCAGGAGCCCCAGTCCCTGTCCTGTCATTCCCTCCATGAGACCCAACATCTGAAGATCCTCTCTCCCCACTTCATCCCACATCTTCCTGGGTCTACCCCTTCTGCTTTAAAAGCAGATGGTGGTGTTAAACTGGGTGGCATGTAAACCCTGTACCCAGTTTCCTGATAAAGCAAAGGAGTTTGATGTAAACCAAACAGCTGGTCATCTTATGTTCATATGAATGAAAATAACGACCTGTAGATTGGAAATCATCATCATCATCATAGTTTTAACATTCACATTTTATAGCTTTCGCGGGTTTGGCAGAATTCATTCACGTAGATGTTTTTTACAGTGTAAGGATTTAGACTCTCATGGAAAGACAACTGGAGCTAAACAACAATAACTGTAATAGTAACAACAATAGCCACAAAAATCACAATCAATGCTGCTGCTGCAACTAGTGCTAATGCTGTTACTGAAGCTACTGGTGGTGGTGGTGGTGCTACTGCAGCTACGTCCACTATTTTAAAAAAGGAAGACCTCCAGCAATTCACATTCAAAAGTAAAACAACATTAAATCTAAAAACGACTGTTAAGGGCTCTGGTTGGATGAGATAAAAGGATGAGGGATAACAAGTCTGTGGTTAGGATGCTCACATTAACATAGCATCTACTAACTTATTTCCAACAGCTACACAAACTCAACTTGCTACCTTCTACATAAATAAAAAGTAAGGACTAACCTTGTGCATTCCAAAATATTCTTCTGCTAGTTTCCTACAAAAGGAATAAAAAAATACACATCATCATTACCATAGTTATTGTCACCACTATCACCGCCAACAACAACAACAGCAGCAGCAGCAGCAACAGCAACAACAACAACAACGCTGCCACCACTGCCATCATCACCATCATCATTTAGTGTCTACTTTTTATGCTGACATGGATTAGACAGCATGACTGGAGTTGGTAAACCAGAGAGTTGCACTAGGTTCCAGTCAGATTTGGCAAGGCATCTACAGCTGGATGCCCTTCCTAACGCCAAGAGTGTAAAGGGTGTCTTTAACAAGCCACTGGCATGGGTGCTGTTATGTGCTACCAGCACAGGTGCACTTCTATGTCACCAGCACAGGTGCCAGTTATGTGGCACTGGCATCAGCCAAGACTACAACTTTACTTCGCTTGACGAGTCTTCTCAAGCACGGCATATCGCCAATGGTCTTGCTCATTTGTCATCGCTTTTGTGAGTCCCAGTTTTGAAGATCATGCTTCACCACCTCGTGCCATGTCTTCCTGGGTCTACCTCTTCCACAGGTTCCCTCCACAGTGACCGAGTGGCACTTTTTTATACAGCACAGTCATCTCTCTTGCACACCATGCCTTATGCCTCTTATTCTCAATTTTTCTCTCAAAACTCTTACACTATGTCATACAATCAGACTGACATTGCACATCCAGTAAAGCATACTAGCTTCATTTCTTTCAAGCTGTCATCTGCCCACAGCCTATGTTTCACTGCTGTGTAGTATGGTTGTTTGCACACTGGCATCATACAATCCGCCTTTCACTTTGAGGGAGAGGTCTAGAGTTACCAACAAAGGTGGAAGCTCTCTTAACTTTGCCCAGCCTATTCTTATTCTAGCAGCTATGCTCTTGGAGCACCCACCTCCACTGCTGACTCTATCACCTAGATAATGAAAACTATCAACTACTTCTAGGTACCTCCCACCACATTTGGCATTTAATGGAATCCATTTTCTGTACAGCTCTAGTGTTTATTGTACTTGTACATCTACCACACACAAAAACTTTTTTCTCTGTTAACCTTCTTCTGATATAGCTGAACCTCTACAATTAATTTTATCTTTAGAAATGGATTTTTCTTCTTTTTAATATTGGAACCTACATTTGGACTTCATTTCAATTAGTTTCATTTCTGAACCCCATTACAAGTTTTATTCTTGGCTTAATGCATGGTACCAGACCATTAATATTTAGTAAAGACAGAAATATTGGTTTCAAATTTTGGCACAAGGCCTGCAATGTCAACTGGTACTTATTTTATCGACCCTCAAAAGAAAGAAAGCAAAGGTGACCTTGGTGAGATATAAACTCAGAAAGTGAAGATGGACAAAATGCCACTAAGCACTTTGCCTGTCATAGCAACAATTCTGCCAGCTCACCACCATAGCAAACACAGAAATATTGAACTGATGTCACTACTGGCCTTACTAATTGCATTATTGGTAAGACGTATATGTCCTGATTCTTTGATTCTCATGAGTTTCCCACTTTGGAATTACGAAATCTTCATTCTATAGCATTATATTAATTCATTTCTCACTCATGTTATACAAGGCCTTCCATAAATGTATGGTATGTTGTAAATGCTAATGATTCTGCCACCCAATATAAACCCATATATTGTTATCATATTTACACACCACAATCTCCTCCTTTCATTAACAGTAAAAATTGAAGTTAAACAAAATGTAATAAAAATATTTACTTAGTTTTTTCTGTATCGAGATATGGAGGATAGGTAAGTTCCATATAAAAATCTTCATAATCCTACAAATATTCAAAATGAAAGCATATGTTTAGACTTTATAATAAAATTAATGATCTAACATCAGTAGTTCTATTTTACCATGTAATTGACTCTTCAATCAAAATGAATATTGCTTGACTTCCTGAAGCAATTGGTTGTTTTGCTTCTCTACATCCACAGCAACATCAAATTTCAGATATTTCAGGAACATTGGAATAATTCCAGAACATATTGTTTCAATCAACTTTGTACTGTAGGAAAATTAAAGTAATAATTTCTAAACAAAGCACAAGATCACACATTTTGTAGGAGTCTAATTATTTGCAACACAGAGCTTGACTAATAAAGAAATGTGGTCTACAACTTCAGGTTTGGTTCCTTGACCAAGAGGTAAATTATGCCCCTGAGTAAAACAGTTCAGTATATTTTCCTCCAGTCTACTTAGCTGACACTAAGCAACAGCTGAGTGGTGCTGGAGCCCTCCCTCACTCCAACTATCATGTCCTCACTGTTGGGTGAAAGGTAGGATGGTTGAGAAGTTGTTTGTACTGAAGTATCACTACAAAGACACATAAAGCACATATTGAAAGTATAGTTTCATGTTATCATATTATTTTGTGTGAGATAGCTCTGTTTTGTTTTTGTTGTGAGTCACTTTTCTAAATACTCGTCTAAAAGGTTGTATGAGTAAGAAGTTCATGTTGTAACTAAATGGTTTTGCACACAATCTCATTGCCCCACAAATTGGGCAAGTGTCTACCATCACAGTTATGAACTGACTAATATTTTGTGAGCTGAGTTTAATAAATGGAAATTGTACAGAAGATCACTGTATGCTGCCACCTTCACACATATTTGCTTTATAGAAAAAACTGATGCCTTTTGAATAAAGTACTCAGCTGCAGCTGCTTCATTGTCTTCCCAATCACAAATAAAGTGAAACAGTCTAAAGTGACTGACTGACTGGTTGGAAACAAATAAACATGAACCTTATATACAAAAATATAAATGAATCTGTATGTCTTGCAAAACAATGGAGCTGTGTGACTGAAAATGGTATTTTTTACGGCAGACCAGATGTTGCCTATGCATACAATCCTCTGCCTCACCATACTAACAGTGTAACCAAGGGAAATGTGAAGACTGATACAACTTGGTTTCAGTATCATCAGATGTTTCTGTCAGTAGCTAAAAAAAAACAACAAAACAAACCAGAAAACCCTCATCTGAAGCTTTGTCAGTCTTTGTAATCCATTGCTCTCAGCTGGAACTACTATTATCAAACAAAAAACAATGAAAATTAAAGTCACTTTTAAATGTTTGGAACTAAAACAAATACTGCAAGGCATTCTCTCTGACGCTCAAACTAATTGGTCAATATAATATCATAGAAATAAATAAAAAGCAACAACTAACCTTTGAAAAGCATTTTTCTGCTATTTCCCTACAAAAGTAAAAAAACATTTTCAAGAAAGAGAACCATTATAGATTCGTATATGTAAAAAAAGTTTCCATATGTCTTAAACAAGCCATGTTGATGGCACTTTCAAACCTGCAGACATCTTCGAGAACTAGTAATGTTCCTTGGTAAAAATGCTATGTCAAGGATTACTGGTACTTTTCAAATATCACTGGGCAGAAAGTTCTCAAGAACAGAGCACTTAGTTTGTTGCCATTGGTACCCAGAGATTCCTTGAAGAATGTCATCAATCTACCCTGCTACTAGTTCATTAGTTCTTTATAAATTACAAATGTAAAAATTCCACCAGTTGCATTATTCAGCAGCAGGTGGGTGGCTGTGAGCATTTGACAACATTCCAGATGCCAGGACTGCAGCATTGTCCAAGAGATGAGCTGAGAAAAAGTTTGCTTGACAAAAGGCATCAAAGCTTGCACAATGCAAGTGAATCTCTGTAAATGTTTTGGTCTCAGCACACATCAACAGTCATTGGATATTGGGAAATTGCACAGAGGATGTCAGCAGCAGATAAATTACCTGACACAGAAAACATTCCTTCATGATAAAGCAAATAAGGGTATGCAAGAATTGCATAGTAAAATATTTTGTATAACATTTACTTGTGTGGTATTATTAGTGAATGAACAAAAAATATTTACATTAAAAATTACAGAGTTCTTTAAATGCTTCAAATTCTCATTAATTACATTAGAAATTCTTATATAATTAGTGAACATTAATTCAAGTCAATCAACAAAAGTAGTAATTGAATAAAGAATGATTCTGCATTATATCTCATCTTCAACTGAAAATTATCGCCTTTCTGTTTTTTATTCATTGTTTTGGTTTTTCCATTCGAGTGACTTGTTTGGACCACTGTAACTCTTCAACACCAGATGTGATTGAATGATGAGGCATGAACATCTGGTCTGTTCTAGTCCCATTGGTCTTTCTACTGCTGAAATATTTCATCTGTGTACACCATGACAACAGATGATACTAATAGTTCACTAACTGAATTGGTTGATTTTGGCCATTGACAGTTTCCTATCTGTTCAGCCACTCAGCATCTAGTCATATTTGCCATTGACTCAATAAGCTCATCTGCCAAAATAGTTCACATCCATGATTTTAACATACCATAGCTTGGGTGGTTACATACAACTTCTCCTGCTGGGACTCTGCCAGGTGCTACAGATCCAGATCAGAGTAGACTTGGGAACAACAATGGCTAAGAGGGGGTTTCACACTCCTCACAACCTTGAAACTCCTGTACCAGAGTTCCACAACTTGCCAGAGTTTATAGTCAAATCCAAGATTTTTAGTTAAATAAATAAATTAAAAAATGGTGTAAGAAAAAGCTGCATAACTAGGGCTTACTGAAGTGGAAATACTGAATATACATTTCATTGTCTCTCACGTCAACATTGTCATGACCTCTCTTAGTATTTTCTACATATACATCCTAATATTGTTATCACATCTATACATCACAGTTTTCTCATATAATTAAAAGCAAAAATCAAATTTAAGAAAGGTGTTATAAAATAACTTACAAAGCTTTTTCAAAATCAATCCAGTTTGGAAACCAACTCATTTCTTTTTTAAACTGTTCCTAGAAAAGTTTATAATAAAAGCATTTGTTGTAACTTTATAATAAAAGTAATGATTAGACATTAATAGTTCAATTTTTGATTGCTTTGGACTATTCGATGAAAGTAAACATTATCTGACTTAGAGAAACACTTCAATTGTTTTGCTTCTTGATATCCATAATAACATCAAGTTCGGCATGTATGATTTAAAACAAGACAGGGAAGGAATACAAAAATAATTCCAGAGTGTATTGTTTCAAACAAATCTATGGTTTACTAAAACTAAAATGATTTTTAACATTAACTGGCACTCTGTTGGTTACAATAATGATACAGTTGATCAGGCCAATGGAACAGCCTGCTCATGAAATTAATATGCAAGTGGCTGAGCACTCCACAGATACATGTAACGTTAACATAGTTTTCAGAGAAATTCAGCACAACACAGAACATGACAAGGTTGGCCCTTTGAAATTCAGGTACAAACTCATTTCTGCCAGCTGAGTGAACTAGAGCAATGTGAAATAAAGTGTCTTGTTCAAGGACATGATGTGCTGCTGGGAATCAAACTTATGACCTTATGACCTTATAACAACTAAGCCACATACCTTCACAATTTCTGACATAGGTGTCTAACCACAAACTTTGCCAGTGTGATATAGTCTATGTAGGGAGAAGAAAATGTTGTTATTGCTGAGAGAGAAATACAGTGAGATAGCGAGAGTGTGTATGAAAGATAGATAGACAGGTAGTGTTGTCACCATAGTAACTAACAAGTTTTAATTAAAATGCAGGAATTTTAAGTACAAGTCATTCAAACAAATCAACACAAACTTAAAAACAAACAAAACTTTCACTATGTAAAAATAGCGATAGTTATTCTTTTGGTTGCTTGTGTATGGGTGTGTGTGTGTGTGTATGAAAGACAAATAGAGAGGCAGAGTGTTGTCACCAGAATAACGAACAAGACTTTCCCTATATATAAGTTTACTACAAAAGGGTGGTGCATGCATGATTAACAAATATTTTCACTGGTAATGTGTAAAGACCTAGTATTTTACAAACCTTGGAAGGATAAAAGGGATAACTGACCCCCCCCCCCCCCCCCCATAGCATTTGAAATCAGACTTTA
Source organism: Octopus bimaculoides (assembly GCF_046866305.1). Taxonomy (NCBI): domain Eukaryota; kingdom Metazoa; phylum Mollusca; class Cephalopoda; order Octopoda; family Octopodidae; genus Octopus; species Octopus bimaculoides. The sequence continues at coordinate 125,429,485 of NC_142932.1, read as the reverse complement.
AATGGAAAAGGGATGTAAATGGTCTGCAAGTAAACAATGACATCCCAAGTAATAAAATTGAATAGGATTCATTAAAGAAATAATGAAAATCTTTGTCTTTGATTAACTTCAACCAAGAAATCAGTTTCTCTTTCATTTAACAAAGTCAACAGCCGTAGCAATAATAGACACAAAAAGCAGAAGATGATTGCTGCTGTGGTTACATCTATCATAACTAGTTGCACTGTTAATAATTACTCTCCCACCAAATAAATATCTGGTAAACTTAAAACGAATGTTAAGGGCTCTGGCTGGATGAGATAAAATAGATGAGAGATAATTAATCTGTGGATAGGATGCTAGCCTGTTTCAACTCACATTAACAGAGCATCTACTAACTTATTTCCAACAGCTACACAAACTCAATATATTACCTTGTACATAAATAAAAAGTAAAGACTAACCAGAGAGTTTATATTAAAACATTGTTCTGCTGTTTTCCTGTAAAAGAAATAAAGAAACACATCATCATCATCGTCATATTTACATCTTTAGACAAAAATAAACATCATAAGATTATAACATTTTGTACAATTGATTTCATTTTTAGACATGAATTCTTTTTTAATATTTGAACCTGGATTTGGAGTTCATTTCAATTACTTTAACCCTTTAGCATTTAAACTGGCCATATCCGGCCAAAAGTATTCAGCCTATTCTATGTTCAAACTGGCCAGATCTGGTCTCTCACACCAACCCTACAATATGGTTTTAAAAATTAACAGCTACCTCATCAAAATCTCATAGCTACGAGATAATGCTTGATTAGTTCAAACCAATGTGGATAAAAAAGCATTAATTATGGCAGAATAATGTGAACACTAAAGGGTTAATCTCTGAACCTCATTAGGAGTTTTATTCTTGCCTATTAATATTTATCTCTCAGCAAAGACAGAAATACTGGTTTCAAATTTTGACACAAGGCCTGCAATTTCGGTGGAGGGGTAAGTCAACTATATCAACTCCATTGATCAACTGGTACTTCTTTTATCAACCTTGAATGGATGAATGGCAAAGTTAACCTTGGCAGAATTTCTACTCAGGACAAAATGCTGCTAAGTATCACCACCATACCAAACACAGAAATACTGAACTGATGTCACTTCTGGCCTTACTAATTGCATTATTGGTAAGACGTATATGTCCTGATTCTTTGATTCTCATCAGTTTCCCACTTTGGAATTACGAAATCTTCATTCTATAGCATTATATTCATTCATTTCTCACTCCATATGTATTAAAATGTTTATTCTATCATTAACGCTTTTCAATATTCTTCCATCCCAACCTTTAGAACATCGCAGTGTTTCATGTACAAGGCCTTCCATAAATGCAGTTTTACTGTTCCAACTGAAACAATGCAGATGGAGATGCATAAAAAATACATTTTCATCTCAAAAGATGAAGTTAATAATCTGAAAAACTTATAATCACATCTGCAATAACTCATCTCAAGCATTTACATATTGAAGAAACATTATTCTCAAATTAAAAATACAGCCCTTCACATTTAGAGAACAAACAGCCAAAGAAACAAAGAAATAAACAAAACTTGTTACTGTGGATCTGTGTAGTTCTGGAGAGTGTTAGAGTAATTAAGAATGAGGCCAGACTGAGTTTATCTTCTGGTGGTCCTTGTGGCATAAAATGAGTCCAGCTCAATAAATGATCTACAATTGGTTGTATATAATTTAAAATCATTTTATTACATAATTTTGATGCAATAGTATTTAAACTAATACTCTTTGGTTTGATGGCACACTTTAACTATTATGTTGGTTTGATATGCTCTGTTAAGCTTACGCTACTGAGTTCAAGGAAGTATTTTACAAATGATGGTAATTCTCATATCTCTTAGGGAATATAACCCGCTCCTACAGCTCATCCTTTTGCTTTGATTCTGTTATTGCTCTACTCAAATCTTTCAGAGTAAAGATGTCTTCATTAATTGGTAATGGTCAAGGTGGCAAGCTGGCAGAATCGTTAGTACGCTGGATGGAATGCTTAGCGGTATTTCGCCCGTTGCTATGTTCTGTGTTCAAATTCTGCCGAGGTCAATAAATTAAGTGCCAGTGAAACACTTGGGTCAATGTAATCGACTTGTCCCCTCCCCACAAATATGAAGCCTTGTGCCTCTAGTAGAAATTGGTAATGGTTGTTCTAAAGAGCCAGTGTCAGCTACCTGTGGTAGTTTCCCCTAAAACAGAACTGAAATGTTCCTTCCAAAGATTTTTTTCCTCTTCTCTATACTTCCTTGCAGTTTAAACATTGTATCTCTTCTACCAGTCAATCATCTACAGCTGCATGTCAAAGCTGAATAAGAAGAATTTTCAATTATTTACATTATTTACATTTGACAGATATTTGTCCTCATCTTGTTTGTCGTTAACACAACATTTCGGCTGATGTACTCTCCAGCCTTCAGATGTCCTGGGTGAATTTCAAACCTGGGTTCTCATTCCTAAGGTATTTTTCTGATGTTGCTATTATTATTATTATTCAGGTGACTGCCTGAAATTGAACTCAGAATCTTCGGGTTAGCAGCCCACACTCTTAACCACTATGCTATATGCCTGTGGTCAATTATGGAGTGAATTTTAGAGCTTATAAATCTAATATTTTCCTTTCCTTTCTCAATACCGATTCCCATATGCTATTCATATCCAAGTTTGATTCCAGGCAGTGACCTGAATAATAATAATAATAATAATAATAATAATCGTCATTATAATCATCATTGTTTAATGTCTGCTTTCCATGTTAGCATGAGTTGGTTGATTTGACTGAGGACTGGCATACCAGATGGCTGCACAAGGCTCCAATCTGATCTGGCAGAGTTTCTACAGCTGGATGCCCTTCCTAACGCCAACCACTCTGAGAGTGTAGTGGGTGCTTTTATGTGCCACCGGCACAAGGGCCAGTCAGGCAGTACTGGCAACGACCTTGCTCGAATGCGTTTTCACGTGCCAGTAAGGTGACGCTGGTAATTCAAAACAATGTGAATAAATAAACATTACATTTGACAGAATCTGAATGTTGAAGGGTTAAACAAGAAATTATAAGATTACTTACAGAACTCTATCTTTTGGAATGTATGAACGACCGAACAGTTCATTAAGAAAATTTTCATACTCCTATATTCAAAATGAAAGCATATATTTAGACTTTATAATAAAATTAATGATTTAACATATGCAGTTCTATTTTACAATGCAATTAACACTTCGATCAAAATGGATATTGCCTGACTTCCTAAAGCAATTGGTTGTTTTGCTTCTCTACATCCACAGCAACATCAAATTTCAGATGTCTGATTCAAAAACAGACAGAAACGTTGGAATAATTCCAGAACAAATTCTTTCAACCAACTTTGTACTGTAGGAAAATTAAAGTAATAATTTATAAACAATGCACAAGATCACACATTTTGTAGGAGTCTAGTTATTTGCCCACAGAACTCAACTAATAAAGGAATGTGGTTTACTACTTAGGGTTTTAACTTCACAATTATAAAGTAATGGCTTTGGTTCCTGGACCAAGAGGTACATTATGCCCCTGAGTAAAACAGTTCAGTATATTTCCCTCCAGTCTACTTAGCTGACAATAAGCAACAAATGAGTGGTGCTGGAGCCCTCTCTCAATCCAGCTATCATGTCCTCACTGTTGGGTGAAAGGTAGGATGGTTGAGAAGTTGTTTGTATCAAATTGTCACTGCATAGACACATAAAACACTTAGTGAAAGTATAGTTTCAGATTATATTACTTTGTGTGAGATAACTATGGAGTTATTCTTGTGGGTTATTTTTCTAAATACATGACTAATATTATTTTCTCAAGCCTTGAAAGGTGAAAGACAAAATTGACAAATGTGGCATTAGCAGTCAAGACTACAATGGGTTGTAAGAAAATACAGCAAGGTTTTCCTCTTTTGTCTACTGATTTTTTCATCCACATCCTTAAAGGAACGTTGAATTTAGTCATTTGACTTGTTAAAAATAGCATCAAAATCCTTGAAATCTTAAAAGAAGCAATATGAAGGTTACATTAGATGTTCTTCTGGGAAAAAAAGAACATAGAATGGCAGTGCCTTTGACTACAAAGCTATTCAGAGGTGATCTGGAACTAAACAACAACTATCAAAATATAAAAAAACTGAATGGCACTCAAGAAGGAAGCAATGAAAGGGTTTCTCTTTGATTGGCTCTTATACTGAAAGGAAAGTAGGCAGTTCTGCCAACCACAAAACTTCCTCTGCTGTAGTTCAGAATGAAAATATTCCGTCAACTACTTCAATGCTTTTGGATCTGTAGTGAACTATTTTGTCAGTGTGGCTGTATTCAGTTGTGCTTTGGCAGGTGGCAGCCAAAGTTGGTGATGTAGCAATTTCTGCCCAACAGCATTGTGCATCTATTTTGAAAGAGTTAAATTGCAGCTCTGATGGTGATGAAACAACACCATTTACTATAATGTACCACTGCTTCTGTATTCATCTCCAACTCGGAGAGTTTGGATTTGACATCTTGAGTCAGCATCACTCTTTCTGCTATGCTTCTTATACATTGTTCTCATTTAAACTACCACAGTTAAATACATAGTAGTAAGTCGTGTAAATCAATTCATGTCTCGTTACACATCTCTCATTCTCTGGAAATGAACAATGTTGTTTATAAGGCAGTGATGTTCATTTCAAACCATCAGATGATGTGAAAACAAGGCTACACGCACACACACATGCAATGAGCTTCTTTCAGTTTCCATCTAACTGACCAACTCACAAGACTTTGATTGGCTAGGGGCTATAGTAGAAGACACTTGCCCAAGGTGCAGCATAGAGAGACTGAACTTAAAACCACATGGGTGGGAAGCAAGCTTCTGAACCTCACAACCACAGTTTTGCCATATGTACTAAAAATGCACTAAAATTTTCTGCTACCAAATTTCAAACACAAAATTTGATTTGACCCCAGGTTAATGTAGAAATAATTATCATAGGGGTTGAGTATTGAGAAAGAACCTGGAATCACATGATTGCTAAGTTAACTTCTTAAATGCATATCAATGCTTGCGCCTGCTTTGTGGGTGTAAAAGTGGATGGCTTTATTTTAAACGGGTGGGATGGGTAAGATGTTCAATTTGAAATCACATGATTCCTGATTCAATCCCATAGCACAGCACCTTGGACAAGTGTTTTCTACCACAGTTATTGTTTGACCAAGATCAGGACGAGTAAAGTCCATGCAAAAGGGCTTTCAAAGAGCTTGCAGCTACCAAATTTCATACCAAAATTTTGTTTGACCCCAGGTTAAGGTAGAACTAATTACCTTAGAGGTTGCGTATTGAGATGGAATCACATGAATCACATGGAATCACATGAATTACATGGAATCACATGATTGCAAAATAAACATATAAGGTGAGGGTTGGAAATGAGTACAGCAATGAATTCCGGGTAGAGGTAGGGGTCCACCAAGGTTCCGTCCTCAGCCCCCTCTTATTTATCATAGTCCTCCAGGCAATCACAGAGGAGTTCAAGACAGGTTGCCCCTGGGAGCTCCTCTATGCTGATGACCTTGCCCTAATTGCGGAGTCACTATCAGAACTAGAGGAGAAGTTTCAGGTGTGGAAGCAAGGTCTAGAATTGAAGGGCCTTAGAGTCAACCTAGCTAAAACCAAAATCCTAATAAGTAGGAAGGTAGATAAAACACAAACCCCTTCAGGTAGATGGCCCTGCTCAGTATGTAGAAAAGGAGTAGGTAGTAACTCTATAAGATGTACCCGGTGCAAGCTATGGACGCATAAGAGGTGCAGCAACATCAAAGGCAGGTTAACTAGCAAGTTAGTTTTTGTTTGTGGCAGATGTTCAGGTGCAATAAAGACTGTAAACAAACAGGAAACAACTTTTATCTCATTCCAGGGTGAAAAACTAGAGGTAGTCGATAGCTTCAGCTATCTGGGCGACCAAGTTAGTAGTGGGGGTGGGTGCGCTGAAAGTGTAGCTGCTAGAATAAGAATAGCCTGGGCAAAGTTTAGAGAGCTCTTACCCCTGCTGGCGACAAAGGGACTCTCACTCAGAGTAAAAGGCAGACTGTATGACGCATGTGTACGAACAGCCATGCTACATGGCAGTGAAACATGGGCTGTAACTGCTGAGGACATACGTAAGCTCGCAAGGAATGAAGCCAGTATGCTCCGTTGGATGTGTAATGTCAATGTGAATACCCGTCAGAGTGTAAGTATCTTGAGAGAAAAGCTGAACATTAGAAGCATCAGTTGTGGTGTGCAAGAGAGACGATTGCGCTGGTATGGACATGTGGTGAGAATGGATGAGGATAGCTGCGTGAAAAAGTGCCACACCCTAACAGTTGAGGGAACCCGTGGAAGAGGTAGGCCCAAGAAGACCTGGGCTGAGGTGGTGAGGCAAGACCTTCGTACATTGGGCCTCACCGAGGCGATGACTACTGACCGAGACCTTTGGAAATGTGCTGTGCGTGAGAAGACCCGGCAAGCCAAGTAAGATCGTTGCCAGTGCCCCTGGACTGGCTCTTGTGCGGGTGGCACATAAGATGCACCATTTTGAGCGTGGCCGTTGCCAGTACTCCCTGACTGGACTCCGTAGGATTTTCGAGCGAGATCATTGCCAGTGCCCCTGGACTGGCTTGTGCGGGTGGCACATAAAAGACACCATTTCGAGCGTGGCCATTGCCAGTATCGCCTGACTGGCCTTCGTGCAGGTGACACGTAAAAGCACCTACTACACTCTCTGAGTGGTTGGCGTTAGGAAGGGCATCCAGCTGTAAAAACTCTGCCAAATTTAGATTGGAGCCTGGTGTTGCCATCCGGTTTCACCAGTCCTCAGTCAAGTCGTCCAACCCATGCTAGCATGGAAAGCGGACGTTAAACGATGATGATGATGATGATGATCAACGCTTCTGCTCTCTCTGTGGTATGAAAGTGGGTGGCTGTATTTTAAATGGATGTAGGCATGGTTGGGTGGGTATGATGTTCAATTTGCAACCACATGATTCCTGATTCAATTCAAATGCACAGCACCTTGGACAAGTGTTTTCTACCACAGTAATGGTTTGACCAAGTCCTTGGGAGTAGAATTAAGTAGATGCCTGAAAGCTCATCAAACACACACACATGCATACATATATTCACACAAACATTCACACATACACAGTATCTTATCTTTTATCTTTCACTTGTTTCAGTCAATAGACTGTGGCCAAGCAAGGGCACAAAATGTTAGTCAAATGAATCAACCCCAGTACTTATGTTTTTTAAAGCCTATTATTTTATCAATTTCTTTTGCTGAGCTGCTAAGATATGGAGATGTAAACAAACCAGTATTGGGTGTCAGGTGGTAGTAGTGTTGGGGACCAAACACCGACATGCAGACACACACTTACACACACATGATGGGCTTCTTTCAGTTTCCATCAACCAAATCCACTCAAAAGGCTTTGGTCAGCCTGAGGCTGTAGTAGAAGACATTTACCCAAGGTGCCATGCAGTGGGACTGAACCCAGAACTATGTGGCTGGAAAGCAAACTTCTTACCACACAGCCACACCTGTGCCTTTGTATGTCATTGAAAAATGTATTAAACATTGTGAGAAACTAATACTCTTTGACATGTTAAGGTTATCTCTCCAGATTTTCTGTAGAAATTATAGCCAGCACTGACTTGTTATGATATTTTAATATCTGAAGAGGTCTAATGTAAACAATAATGCAATGAAAGATGGGAAAATAGGTAATGGGTGTATATGCATATTTCAGGAATTTTTGCTCCTTCCTCAGCATCACATCCACCCCATTAACCATTCATGAACACTTTGCTTAAATAACCACTAAATACAGCAGTGTAACATTATTCAATTACCAATTTTACATATTAAACATATTCCCGGCAGCTGGTATGTAAATATTAATTATTTATAGGGACATCATATTTCATGATACAACCATAATATACTACAAAGTCTATTAAATGCTTTATGAGTTAATATGGCCTATAATGGTGTCACATAACTAATACCTGTAATGGTGGCACATAAAAAGCACCTTTTGCCTCACAGAGGCAATGACAAATGACCAAGACCCTTGGTAATATGCCATGCTTGGTTAGAAGACCCATCAAGCCAAGTGAAATTGTAGTCATGGCAGATACTTGTAGTTGTGGCAGATATGCAGCCGTGCCAGTGGCACATAGAAACATCCATAACATTCTCAGAATGGTTGGTGTTAGGAAGGGCATCCAGCCATAGAAACCATGCCACATCAGATTGGAGTCTGGTGTAGCCCCTCAGCTTGCCAGCCCTAGTCAATCCATCCAGCCCATGCCAGCATGGTCAACAGATATTAAATGATGATGATGATTGTGATCAAATCGCATATTAAGGTTATCCCTACAGCTTTTCTATAGAAATCACAGTCAGTATTCATTTGTTATGACAATTCGTATCTGAAGACATCTAGTATAAACAACAATGCACAGATAGGGAAATAGGTAATAGGTGTATATGCATATTTCAGATAATATGCATATACACTCATTGTAGTATATTATGCATATACACCTTTGTGGTATATTTTGGTTGCACAACGAAATACAGTGTCTCTACATCATCATCATCAACACTCAAAAGGAGCTCAACCATTTTGAGTGACATATTTAGTCCCAAATGCTTTCTTGTCCTTTCGCTATCAAAATTGCAGAGAATCAGCTTGTAAATGATTGGCTCGTTAGAAACAAATGATAAATGACACTATTATACACAGATTGCAATACACAAAAATAATAAATCCGTATGTCTTGTGACATTATGGATCTGCACCTGGAAACCTCCTCTGGAAGCTACAAGTTCATCTTTTTATTTTTTACTTGTTTAGCCATTGGACTATAATCATACTGGGACACTGACTTGAAGCATTTTAAATCAAATGGATGGGTACCAGTAGTTACATTTTTTTTGAAACTGGTACTTATTCTGTCAGTCTGTTTAGCCAAACCACTAAGTTACAGGGACATAAACACACCAATACTCATCGTCAAGAAATAGTGGGGGACAAACACAAATACAAATTCGCATGCATGCACTCATGCACATGCACACACACACACATGCATGCACACACACACACACATGCGCACGATGAACTTCTTTCTGTTTCCATCAAACCGAATCCATTCATAAGGCATTGGTTGACCTGAAGCTACAGTAAAAGACACTTGTTCAAAGAGCCATACAGTGGGACTGAACCCAGAACCATGTGGTTGTGAAGCAAGCTTCTTACCACACAACTACACCTGAGCCTACTGGAAATGGTTTTCATGAAAGGCCAGCTGGTGCATCTGCATAGAAGTGTCCACCTGGCCATACCACCAATGTTGTCTATGATAAAGATATGGGCTGATACAACTTAGGAGTTCTACAAGAGACAAGTAATAGGAACTGATGCTAAGCTTCTAATGTAATGCTTTGACAATCTTTGTAATCTATTGCTCTCAGCTGGAACTACTATTATCAAATAAAAAAAGTATGAAAATTAAAGTCACTTTTAAATGTTTGGAACTAAAACAAATACTGCAAGGCATTCTCTCTGATGCTCAAACTAATTGGTCAATATAATGTCATAGAAATAAATAAATAGACAAATAAATGAATAAATAATTAGATAAATAAATAAAGAGTATCAACTAACCGGTAGACCTTCAAAATGATCTAATGCTAATCTCCTGCAAAAGAAAAAACACATTTTCATCGACCCATCATCACTATCATAAAAAAGAATCATTATGGTTCATATACATATGAAAAAGTTTCAATGCATCTTAAACAAGCCATGTTGATGGCACTTTCAAACCTGCAGACATCTTCAAGAACTAGTAATGCTCCTTGGTAAAAATGCTATGTCAAGGATTACTGGTACTTTTCAAATATCACTGGACTAAAAGTTCTCAAGAACAGAGCACTTAGTTTGTTGCCATTCCTTGAAGAATGTCATCAATCTACCCTGCTACTAGTTCATTAGTTCTTTATAAATTACAAATGTAAAAATTCCACCAGTTGCATTATTCAGCAGCAGGTGGGTGGCTGTGAGCATTTGACAACATTCCAGATGCCAGGACAGCAGCATTGTCCAAGAGATGAGCTGAGAAAAGGTTTGCTTGACAAAAGGCATCAAAGCTTGCACAATGCAAGTGAATCTCTGTAAATGTTTTGGTCTCAGCACACATCAACAGTCATTGGATATTGGGAAATTGCACAGAGGATGTCAGCAGCAGATAAATTACCTGACACAGAAAACATTCCTTCATGATAAAGCAAATAAGGGTATGCAAGAATTGCATAGTAAAATATTTTGTATAACATTTACTTGTGTGGTATTATTAGTGAATGAACAAAAAATATTTACATTAAAAATTACAGAGTTCTTTAAATGCTTCAAATTCTCATTAATTACATTAGAAATTCTTATATAATTAGTGAACATTAATTCAAGATATTTATTCTTTGGACAAAGAGTTGACGCTTATGCAGTCAGTGAGTGTGATTTGGACAATCAAACTGGTGAAAGTAATGAGGAAAAAAGTGACTCAGTTGAACAAATACAGTTGTTGAAAGATAAGGCGATTATTATTACTCTCTTGAATTTTTCATAATTCTGTCCATTAGTTTGCCTTTAATCATTACACTTGAGCTGTTTATGTAACTATCTATATTTTGCTTTGGAACCCAGGTGGAGGGTAAAGTTAGACATAGGGGCACAAGTCTGAGAGGGTTAAACAAGATATTATAGAATTACTTACTCGGCTTCAGCTCTTTCAATACTCTTTGGAGCATCCTCTAGCTTGTGTTGAAGATCTCTATATTGCTAGAAAAGTTTACAATAAAGGTATTTGTTGTAACTTTATAATAAAATTAATGATTAGACATTAAGAGCTCTATCCTTGTATTGCTTTAGACTGTTCAATGAAAGTAAACCTTATCTGACTTGCAGAAACAATTCAGTTCTTTTACTTCTTGATGTCCATAGTAGCATCAAGTCTAACATGTATGATTCAGAAGGAATATAAAATTCCAGAACATATTGTTTCAAACAATTCTATGGTTTACTAAAGCCAAAATAATAATTTTTAACAGGTATGTTACATTGGCAAATTTTGTAGGTGTGACATAGTCTACATATTTGATTCCAGGATGTGACTTGTACTTATCTTATCAACCTTGGTGGGATAAAAGGTAAAACCGAGTCCTGTAGGATTTGAAGGGCTAGTATTTATCAGGTCATCCCATAAGTCTGTCCGAATTTTGAATAAAGAAAACAAGTGATCAAATGTTATATTTAATTGAAATTTAATCATCAATGTACTTTCTCTGATTATCTATGACTTCCTTCCATCTATTTACAAGCTTTTTAATCCCATCAATGTAAAACTCTTTTGGTTTCAAAGCGAAGAACTCTGAAATGTCAGTTTCGACCTTCCTCTGGCTTGCAAAAGTTATGTCCCCCAAATGATTCTGTAAACTATGAAACAAATGGTAGTCTGAAGGAGCAAAGTCGGGAGAATAAGGTGGATGAGGAATTTTTTCCCAGTCAAGCTCTTTGATCTTCTGTGATGTGATCTTTGCAGTGTGGGGTCATGCATTGTCCTGATGAAACATCTCTCCTTTTTGATTCACTAAAGCAGGTCTTTTTTTCTTCAAAGCTTGGTTCAAACGCTCTAATTGCTGACAGTAGACTTGAGCATTGATTGCTGCATTAGGTGGTAACAATTCAAAGTGAATTACTCCTTTGCAATCCTACCAGATAGAGAGAAGAACCTTTTTCCCATGAAATTCCTTTCTCGGTTGTTGTTAAGCTTTTTCCTTTTTACCAAGTCACTGTTTACGATGTTTAACATTTCGATAGAAGATCCATTTTGCATCACAAGTCTATCCGAAAAGGGTGAAATGAGTTCGAGAGAATGGAGAAAAGAGTAGATGTCAACTTGGAATTTGCGGTTGCTTTCGAACAATTCATGAGGCACCTATTTTCCAAGTTTAGGAACCTTTCCAAGTTGTTGAAGATGATGTACAGTTGTATGGTTTGAACTAAGCTTTATTGCCAATTCTTCAACTGATAATGCAGGATTTTCTTCAAGGAGCTTATCATCAAACTCAACTGGATGTCCTGTTCAATCTTCATCATCAAGGCTGAAATCTCCACTTCTGAATTTTGCAAACCATCTTCTGCAAGTTCTTTCATTCAAGCATTCTTTCCCATAAACTGAGTGTATGTTTTGAGTCGCTTTGGCTGCAGAGTTTCCTTTATTGTACTTATAAAGCATTATGTACCTCAAATGCTCTTTGGATACTTCCATGTTAGAAAGGGTTTTAATCAAAGAAATTTTAATTCTATTATTCTGTAAAATTATATTTAATTAGTTTAAATGTACACAAATGCATAAAAAATAATTTAAAATTCCATTAGACATTCCAAAATGCTATTAAATCTCATTCAATTTTAAAAAAAGTAAAATTGGACAGAACTTATGGGATGACCTGATAGTTGTTGGCTTTCTGAGAAAGAACAGATGAGCCATAAATACTTCTATGGTTAGGATGCTTGTTTTTTCAGATAACATTACCAAAGTATCATTCATTCTTTTATTCATCTATTTTTTTCATGCTATTATGACTTAGATGGAAGGTAACACTGGCAGAATTTTTACAGCCAGATGGTCTTAAAAGTGAGTGATTTATCATTCCAGATGAATTTAAAAGTGCACAACTAGCAGATGATTTTTCATCATCATCATCATCATCATCATCGTCTTTTAATGTCTGTTTTCCATGCTAGCATGGGTTGGACAGTTTAACTGAGATCTAGAAAGCCAACGATTGCACCAATCTAATCTAGCAATGTTTCTACAGCTGGATGCCCTTCCTAACTCCAACCACTCCAAGAGTATAAAGGGTACTTTTTTACATGCCACCAGCACAGAAGCCAGTCAGGCAAGCCTGGTATCGATCATGTTCAGATAATGCTTTTTACATGCTACCGGCACAGGAGCCAGTCAGGGGATACTGGCATCGGCTACATTAAGATAGTGCTTTTCACATGCCACTGGCACGGGAGCCAGTCAGGTGGCCCTGACAGGAAATATCCCAAAGCATGTCAGTAGCAGGCCAGTTATAAACAATAATATCACTATATATAGCTATAGCTCAGCATAGTTTGTTAGTATTCACACACTCACACACACACACCATTATACATATAGGGTGGGCCAAAAGTCATGCACAAAATAAATTCAATATGCTCTGGAATTGTCAGACATGCTTCAATTTTTCTAAATTTAAATAAAATAAACAAAATGATGATTAATACTTACATACATGTACATGATGAACAAAATGAATATTAATACTAATAATGTAATATAAATAAAATGTCAAATGTTTTGGTGTGTGACTTTTGGCCTACTCTGTATATGCACATGAGAGGTTCTTTCAATTTCCATTTATTAAATTGTCTGATAAGGAACTGATTCAGTCGTGGCCATCTTGGAAAAAAACTTGCTCAAGATACCACACAGTGGCACTGAAGCTGAAATTACATGGTTGAGAAACAAATTTCCTAACTGCACATTCTCAGCTGGGCTTGAGTATTCTTACACATATAAAAAATAAATAAACAGTATGAACTAACCTTGATATCTCCAAAGTACTCTCTTGCTAATTCTCTGCAAAATAAATAAGGAAATGCAACTTTTTTTTACATCTTCAGACATAGAGAAACATAAGATTATAGCTTTTTCTACAATTTATTTCTTATTTTTCTTCTTTGCTACCATCACTACCACCACCATCAATAACAACAAGACTACAACCATCATTATTTAATATCTATTTTCTCTTAGACATGGATTTTTTTAAATATTCAAATCTAGATTTCTACTTTATTTCAAGTAATTTCATCACTGACCCTCATTAGTAGTTTCACTCTTGGCTATGTACATAGTACCAATTTATTAATACTTATCTCTCAGCAATGACAGAAATATTTGGTTTCAAATTTTTGCACAAGCCAGCAATTTTGGGAGAGTAGGTAAGTTGATTTTAATGACCCCAGTGATCAACTGGTACTTATATTTTGCTCATTTCCATCTTTTGCAGTTTCATATGTTACAGTGGCATAGCAATATTTGTCTTCTTGTGAAATAAATATTGTTATTACAAAACTACTCAAGATAACTTTGCTGTATTTGAAGTTTGTTGTTGTTTAACCCTAGGACAGCCCAGATGAAGCAGACCATTGATCCAAGATATTCTAGCTATAAGCACCACTACCATCATCATCATCATCATCATCATCATCATCATCCAATATCCATTTTCCATTCTAGCATGGGTTGGACAGTTTGACCAGAGCTGGCAAGGCAGACAGCTGCACCAAGTCACATTCTGCTTTGGTATGGTTCCTATGGCTGGATGCTCTTCCTAACATCAACCACTTTACATTGTGTCCAGGGTGCTTTTTACATGACACTGGTACAAGCACTTTGTGGGCACTGGCATGAGTGCTTTGTATGTGACACTGGCACAAGATTCTTGCAGGCCAATTCTCTTCACCAGGGGTTGTGGCCTTAATACTTCTCCTGTGGGGTACAGATCTTCTTGAGTACAGCAAGGCATCTGGTATTTTGGTCCTTTGTCATCTTATCTGAAAGGTTTAGTGTCTTGAGGTGGTCCTTCAGTGCTTCATCCCATGTCTTCCTATGTTTCTCTCTTCCCCATGTCCCATCCACTTTGAGAGACTAGCATTTCTTTATAGAGCTGTCAACATCCATCTGCATCACATGACCAAACCAGTGCAGTCTTCCCTCTTCCACACTGCATCTAATTCTTCTTATGCCTAACTTTTCTTTCATTACACTAGCACTCTGTTGCACATGTACACTTGCATTACATATCCAGTGAAGCATATTAGCCTCATTCATCTCTAGCCTTCACATGTCTTCTGCATTCAGGGCTCACATCTCACTACCATATACATGCTTCATACAATCTGCTTTTCACTCGGAGAGAGAAATCTTTGGTTGCCAGCAGAGATAAAAGCTTTCTGAATTTTCTCCATCCTAGTCTTATTCTACCTATTACACTCTCTGTACATCCTCCCTCACTACTAATTTTATCCCCTTGGTAGCAGAAATCATCCACTACCCCTAATGACCCTCCAGGGCATTTAAGAAAGTCAATTTCCCATGTATCAATAGTTTTTTATGGCTCCAGTGCATCTTCATATATGAACACTACTTTTTCTCTGATAACCTTCCTATTATTCCACTGCACCTCTTGTGTGTCCATAGCTAACATCAGGTACACCAAATGGAATTCCTGCCTACATCTTCCCTACAAATCGAGCAAGGTCACCTACCTGAAGGGAGTAGTGTCCTGTTTGTTTTCTTGCTTATGAAGACCTTAGACTTTGCTAAGTTAACCATAAGGCTCTTAGATTCCAGGTTTTACTTTCAAAACTGGGAATTTCTTTTCTAGCTTTGATAAAAAATCTGCTGTGAGGGCAAGATCATCAGCATAATAAATCCCAGGGGTTGCTGGTCTTGAATTCCCCTGTTATAGCCTGGAGGACAATGATGAGAAGGAGGGGACTGAGGACTGAGACTTGATGAATGCCTATCTGTAAACTAAATTCTTTGTACTTGTGGTTAACTCTGATCTTACTGACAGTGTCTCTGTACATGGCCTATACAGCTTTTACAAGCAACTTGTCAACCCCCAACCTCCTCAGAGCCCACCATATCACACAGGTGAGTTACTCTATTGAAGGCTTTCTCTAGATCAATAAATACCAAGTATAATGGTTTATTCTTAGCTATAGTGCCACCTGGCTGGCTCCAGTGCTGGTGGCACGTAAAAAGCACCATTTGTGTGTGGCCATTTCCAGTGCTGCTTGACTGGCTCCCATGTTAGTGACACATAAAAAGCACCATTCAAGCATGGTTGATGCCAATGCCACCTGATTGGCTCCCGTGCCGGTGGCACATAAAAAGCACCATTCGAGCATGGTCGATGCCAGTACCACTTGACTGGCCCCTGTGCCAGTGGCACACAAAAAGCATCCACTAGTCTTTCAGAATAGTTAGTGTTAGGAAGGGCATCAAGTTGTAGAAACCTTGCCAGTATAGATTGGAGCCTGGTACAGCCCCCTGGCTTGCCAGTCCACAGTCAAACCATCCAACCCATGCCAGCATGGAAAGTGGACGTCAAATGATGATGGTGAGGTGGTATCAAAAAGTTCCCAGATTAGTTATGTTTAATAAAAAATAACTTATTTAGCTAAGTTTTAACATCACCTCCTTCAAAATAGTCACCTTGTGCAGCAATAACTGGTTCCAGTGCTCCTACCACTTTTGGAATCTAGCCTGGAAGCCGTTTTCCGTAAGCGAGTCAAAGATCTTCTGCGATTCACTCTTGATCTCAAGACCCAATTCTTGTCACCATTGATAATACTGACATAAAGGATGGGTCACCAGCAGCACGCTGAAGGATATCTCGACAGACTTCAACATGATGTTCTTTCTGTTCAGTGGTCAGCAGATAAGGGGACAAACTTTGCGCTGGCTATAATTTCTATAGAAATAACTTTCACAAAATAAGTGTCATAATCTAGATTTATCATTTGATTTCTATCAAAAGTGAGTCCTGAATAACATAAGGAAGCTCAAAGGATAAGAGAGTCATGCTAACTGAAAACAGGAAAAAATTTAATGCTTATATTCAATATTATTTACATGAAGGAAATCAAACTACAATATAAATTCACAAAACATACTCACAGCAATCTTGTTTTATGACCAGGTTTCCAAGTGTTTTTTAAACATTCATCCAATTTAAATGCATCCTGAAATTTCAAGAAACAGACAACTGAAGTTTCAAATTGCAATTTTGATAATTATATTTGTAAGTGCCATGTAAAAAGCACCCGGTACACTCTCTAAAGTGGTTGGCATTGGGAAGGGCATCCAGCTGTAGAAACCAAAACAGACAACTAGAGCCTGGGCAGCTCTCCAATTGGCCAACTCCTGTCAAACCATCCAACCTATGCCAGCATGGAAGACATATGTTAAGTGATGATGATGAGGATGAGAATGATTTGATTTCTTTCTGTGTTTGTTTATTTCGTTTTTATCTTATTTTGTCATGTAACTTTAATTATTGATCATAAAATAATTTGTTATGTATGTGTTGTTGCTGTTTAGCCTCTAGTCCATCTGGATTCAGCAATCTTCTATGTATCTTTCCTCTTTGATTTCTTGTTTCAGTGATATGATTGCAGTCATGCTTGGCATAACTCTCTTTTACTCTTTTACTTGTTTCAGTCATTTGACTGTGGCCATGCTGGAGCACTGCCTTTAGTCGAGCAAACTGACCCCAGGACTTATTCTTTGGAAGCTTAGTACTTATTCTATCAGTCTTTTTGCCGAACTGCTAAGTTACGGGGACGTAAACACACCAGCATCGGTTGTCAAGCAATGTTGGGGGGACAAACACAGACACAGAAACATATACACACACATATATATATATATATACATATATACGACGGGCTTCTTTCAGTTTCCGTCTACCAAATCCACTCACAAGGCTTTGGTCAGCCCGAGGCTATAGTAGAAGACATTTGCCCAAGATGCCATGCAGTGGGACTGAACCCAGAACCATGTGGTTGGTAGGCAAGCTACTTACCACACAGTCACTCCTGCGCCTAAATAAATGCACCCTTTTAAAGCCTAGCCAGGCTCATGGGCCCAGTTTCCCGGTTTCAATGGCATATGTATTCCCCAGCCAGTCTATCACAGCTTTACTCATTTTTGCCAGCTGAGTGGACTGGAGCAACGTGAAATGAAGTGTTTTGCTCAAGAACACAACACGTCGCCCAGTCCAGGAATCGAAACCACAATCTTACGATCATGATGCTGACACCCTAACCACTAAGCCATGCGCCTCCACACCTTGAAGAATTTTTAGTCAAATGAATTGACCCCAGTACTTTAGCTTTTTTAAGCATGGTTCTTGTTCTATTGTTGCCAAATCACTAAGTCACAATGATGGAAACACACCAACACTAGTTGACAAATACAGACACACAAAGACATATACATATATATAAAGACAATTTAGGAAATACAGATATAGCATTAATATCATTTATTATCTGCAAAAATCCAATATATTCTCTTACAGATGTTTCAATTTAGCCGAAAAGATTAAATTACAATAATTAAATCATTGTATTAGGCAAAATCTCATCAGAAGAGTAGAAAAGTTATCCCATTAGGTTATTATATATTTTGTTTTCAAATATATAATATATATATATATATATATATATATATATATATATATATATATATATATATATATATATATATATATATATATATATATGTGCTCACACACACACACACACACACACACACAAACACACACACATACACACACACATCATCATCATCATCATCGTCATCATTTAACGTCCACTTTCCATGCTGGCACGGGTTGGACGGTTTGACTGAGGGACGGCAAGCCAGAAAGCTGCACCAGGCTCCAACCTGATCTGGCAAGGTTTCTACAGTTGGATGCCCTTCCTAATGCCAACCACTCTGAGAGTGTAGTGGGCGCTTATTATGTGCCAGTCAGGCAGTACTGGCATCGACCACACTTAAATAGTGCTTTTTACCTGCCACTGGCACAGGACCAGTCAGGTGACATTGGCATTGACCATGCTTAAATGGTGCTTTTTACGTGCTACTGGCATGGGTGTCAATCAGGCAGTAC
Organism: Octopus bimaculoides; assembly: GCF_046866305.1. NCBI lineage: Eukaryota > Metazoa > Mollusca > Cephalopoda > Octopoda > Octopodidae > Octopus > Octopus bimaculoides. The sequence goes on along the minus strand of NC_142932.1, from coordinate 125,410,596 downwards.
TGTCATTGACCACGACAATGACTTCACTTGACTCAACAGGTATTCGCAAGCGCAGTTTATTGCCCAATGATTGAAGGCTACTCCTAAATGGGCCAGTTATGCTGCACTGGCATAGGCCACAGTTACGGTCTCACTTGGCTTGCTGGATCTTCTTAACCCTTTTGTTACTAACCCGGCCGTAGCCAGCTGAGTGTACCCATTGTTATTTAAATGCATATTTGAACCCAAATCTCGTTAGTACATTCGTTAAAACACCTGATTTCACTTTGCAAACAGTTGAGTTATTGTCTCCAACATTGTTTGGTGTGATATTTGAACTCAGTGTATGTTTGTATATATAAATATATATATAATTGTTGAAGAGAACAACAAACATTAAAGTAAGACAAACATCTCAAGTCATTCATGTTATTATTATTGGAAGAATTCTGCTATATCGGAAATCTACAACGGTTCCATAACTCCTGTCTTAGCTATGAGCTTGGAGCCCTGGTAATCCATTACGGCACTTACCCAGCATACCTAGTCATTTAGATCTACTGTGAAGTAAACCCCATATTTTGTTTATATATATATATATATACATATATATGTATCAGATATATATTAATATATATATATGTATATATATATATATGTATGTATACATATATGTGTGTGTGTGTGTGTGTGTATGTATGTATATATATATATATATATATATATATATATATATATATATATATATATATATATATATTTATATATGTATGTATAAGCACCCACTACACTCTGAGTGGTTGGCGTTAGGAAGGGCATCCAGCTGTAGAAACTCTGCCAAATTAGATTGGAGCCTGGTGTTGCCATCCGGTTTCACCAGTCTTCAGTCAAATCGTCCAACCCATGCTAGCATGGAAAGCGGACGTTAAACGATGATGATGATGATGTATGTGTGTGTGTGTGTGTATATATATATATATATATATATATATGTATATATATATATATATATATATATATATATTTTTTTTTGTAGTTACAGCTCAGAGCTGCAGCCATGCTGGGGCACCACCGTTTTGCTACACTGTTATTACTGAGAGCCTCCTCTAATATGTAGCATTTGATAAATAACGGAGTTTGATGTTGCTACCCTCATTTGCACCTCTTGCTGCGAGGTAGGTTCATCTGGGACTCTCGACAGAAAGAGGTCCAGTTTTGATTTGAAAACACCTACATCCACTTTGTGTAGGTCTCTCAGGCTCTTTCGAAGAACATTAAAAAGTTGTGGGCCTCTGAAACCCAGGCTGTTGCAGTAACTGGTCCTGAAGCGTAATCGCATTGTTGGGATCTTTGGCACCATGCAGTGTCAACCTGTTCTAGCACTGGTATAGCTTTCAATGCTAAAATTTAGCACAATTCCTTTCAAGATCTTTCAGATGCATGTTACTGTACACCTCTCCTGCCTTTGCTCCAGGGAGTAGAGTCTTAGCTGTTTCAGCCTTTCCTTGTAGCAATGACACGATCTTTGTAAAGCTCCACTGGATTGCTTCAAGGTCCGCAGTCAATTTTACACTGTTGGGTGACCATAGCTGGGAGCAGTAGTCCAGATGGCTGAGGACAAATGTCCTCTAAAGGACCATCATGGTTTCCTTCTCTCTGGTTCTGAATGTTCTTAGGATCTATCCAGCCAGTCATCTGCACTTTGTCATCATCCTGGTAATGTGCACTTGGAAAGAGGTATCACTCATGTCGATACCCAGGTCCCTCGCTGATTTAGTCTCTGGGATCGTAATCCTCTGCGGACCATTGTACTCTGTAAGTTTTATATTCAGTTTTTGATACTGGTAGCACAGGGCTTGGAATTTTTCAGCATGAAACTGCATATTATTATTCTCAGCCCATCTGTAAATTGAGTCCAACTCCTGCTGCAGGAGTATTTTCTGCGAGACTTTCATATCGTCTGCATAGCTAGCAAGGGTGGCTATCTGGGCAGCTGAGGGCATATATGAGAGGGCCGCTATGTAAAGCAGTGGTCCCAGAACAGTTTCCTATGGAACACTGCTCACTATTTGTATTTTCTTTGAGGTGGCTCCATTGGCCACTACTGCCTGACTTCTATCTTACAGAAAATCATGTGACCACTTTCCAAGTTTTGCAGTTATGCCAAGATCATGCACTTTGTGGCATATCATACTATGATCCACTTTATCAAAAGCTTTTGCAAAGCCAAGGTATATTACATCCACATTTGAGTTGTTCAGTAACTGCCTCAACACGCAATCATAGTGCTGTAAGAGCTGGGTCAGGCAGCTCCTACTTAGTCTAAAGCCATGCTGGGTATCACTCAGCAAGTGGTTTTCTTCAAGGAATGTGATTAGCTTCCCTCTGACTATCTGTTCCATGACTTTGCTGATGTGTGAAGTCAGAGAGATAGGCCTATAGTTTTTGGCATCTACTCTGCTTCCTCCTTTATGGATTGGGCATATTATGCCCCACTTCAGCTTGCTTGGCAGCCTGCCATTTGCAAGAAAGCTCTGGAAGAGAATCTGTAGTGGTTTCGCTAGGACACGCTTAGATGATTTGAGGATTGTTGGGAAACTATCAGGAGCAGCAATTGAGTTTGCGTTCACTTCATCTATGGCTAGCAATATATCTTCTTTGCTAATGTCGATGCAATCCATTGTATCTGCCTCGCAGGTCATAGGTGAGGCAGCAAAGAAATCCACTGGTTCATTCATGTATCTGTGTTCCAAAGGAGTGGTAAAGACATTTTTGAACTGGTCATTCAGTACCTCACTGATCCTGGTTAGATTATCTGTAAGGGAGCCATCCTTTTGGAAGAGTGATCCTATTTTACAGCATACTGTTTCTTTGGCATAATGAAAGATGGCCTTTGGGTTTGACTTAACGTTTTTTATAACCCAGGCTTCTTTGTCTGCTCTCTCCCTCACATAGGATTGTTGCAGGTTTTTTTCAATCTCCATCAGTGTTGCTTTTAGGCAGGACCTTTCACTACTTTTGGAATGTTGGTTGAAGCAATTTGCAACCTTCGTCTGTCTTCTCATGAGGATCTTCTTCTCCCTTGGAATCTTGTTCCTTGTATTGGCCTTGTGCTCTTGGACATATTTCTGGCATATGGTTTACATAACAGACATGAAATATTCTAGTTTCATGCCAATGTCTAGTGTGGAGAGACATTTTGGCCAGTGCTGTCTGAGGGGTTTTTTTTTGGATCGATTTCCAGTCTGCTTTGTGAAAGTTCAGATTGGAGAAATTTTGGGTGCTTCTTTTAGGCTGTATGTCTCTGGCTACTTTTGGTCCATACACAGACAGCTCTATGATGTTGTGATCTGAAACTAATGTCAGTATAGTAGAAAGTGGGTTATACATCTTTAGACGTATACCTGACTTTCCTACTATAAACTTAGAATATAACGGAACGCTGAACTCCAGACTATCAACTTAAACAACACTTTATTTAGGTGGCAAATATATACATCTTTAGTTCTTGTTGTTACAGCTTCTGTTGTTGGGACATTGTTATGTAGGTGTGAGCGAGCTGTCGAGCGTAAGTCCGAAAGATGTAGAGAGACAGCTTAACACGTAAAGAGGCTGTCTCCAGAGTTCGAATGTTAGAGACACTCTTGACACGTCCATTGCTCTATGCTGGCCAGCAAGAAAGAGAATGAATTGAGCGGGAACGCTTGGTTGTTTAATTCTACGCATGCATGAGACTACGCATGCGCACGGCGTTACTACAGGGCTCCCTTGCCAGTGCGGAAACGCACGATAAATGAAATCTGTTAGAACGCCTGAGGCAGGATGGCCACTGAAAAACCACCCACAAGATGTAGCACAAAACACACACAATGAAAATTCAAAGAAATGAAATGTACACTCGTGAAATACATGCATGCAACGTATAAATGAAATGACAATGACAAAACAACCGTGATGACAACTGTCCAGGAAACTGGAATCACACGATGTAAAAGTCTGAGTGTTTGTTTTCCCTGAAAGGAAAGAAAATGTATGAGTGCACAAGTGTGTGTGTGAGAAGAAACACAGAACAAGTGAAAGTGTCTGTAGTATAGACTGCGAAAAGTCCCAAAACACCGAGATAGAGTACATTGATGAAGACGTCGGTGCAGGAACTGCTATAGCTGTGTTCTGTATGTGTGGTGGTAATGATGTTGACAGTGGTAATGGGTCAGTTGAAACTTGGCGACGTCGGGGGGAATGCTTGTAGTTGGTAGTAGTCATTAAATTTCCCTCAAATTCCACCCTACCTTCTTATGAAGAAACATACAATGGATAACGTATACAAAAGATTAGGGTTTTACAGCTGGGACACTTTTGATCATAGGTTTACAGGATCTGTATCGACCTAGGGTTGATCAATAATCAAAACACACTCAGATGATGCTGCATTTCGACATCATCCATGCACAATCTATCAGATCAGATACACTCTATCTCCAAGAACAGAAACTGCACACAAAATCAACAGGACTAACAGTTACTTACTATCATATTCCATTTGACTTTATCAAGAATTTTCTTAGCCGTCATCTCATCAGTACTTGTCCAATAGGTGAATGCCAGTAACTTCGTATAATCATTTATTCTGAAAAAAAAATTTTTTTTTTTTTAAATAAAAGTGTGCATTGTTCCAGTCATTAGACTGTGGCCATGCTGGGGCACTGCTTTAAAGAATTTTTAGTTGAATAAATTGACATCAGTACTTTTTTTGTTTTTTAACCCTTGTACTTATTCTATTGATCTCTTTTGTTGAACCACTACGTTAATGGAATGTAAACACCAACACTGGATACCAAGTGGTAGTGGGGGACAAACACACACACACACACACACAGATATACGATGGACTTCTTTCAGTTTTCTTCTACCAAAGCCATACAAGGCTTTGGTCAGTCTGATGCTAACAGTAGAAAACACTTGCCCAAAGTGTGATGCAGTGAGACCATGTAGTTGGGAAGCAAGTTTCTTGCCAGCTGGCTGGCTGTCCATTTATCAGGTTATGTGCTAGGATTGTTAAGTTAAGAATAGCCTTGTTGGATATAACAATGTCAGTTATCTCTACATATGCTGACGTGTTGGGCCTCAAGAAGACAAAGCAGCTGAGTTCCTTTCAAGTGCTGGGCCTCATGGAGGCAATGACTGAGACCTTTGGCATTATGTCGTGCTTGAGAAGAAGACCCATCAAGCTGAGCAAAATTGGCAGATACTGGTGTCATCCAAATTGGCACATGTGCTGGTGGCACCTAAAAGCACTCATTACACTCTCGGAATGGTTAGCGTTAGGAAGGACATCCAGCTGTAGAAAATTATGCTAACTCAGACTGGAGGCTGGTGCAGCCTGGTCAAACCGTCCAACTCATGCCACCAGCATGGATGTCGGGCATTAAAGATGGTAACAGCTTTAGCTCTAGAGATGAGGAGGGGACAAGGTTTCTAGAGTTTTGTGATGCTCATGGCTTACTGGTCTGCAACATTCACTTCAGGAAACCTACCAACCATCTGATCACTTATCAACCTGATGGGTTCATCCTCACTAGACACAGGGACAGCTGTATGCTCATAAATGCAAGGTCAACTGATTTCTATGGCCAAAGTAAAGCCTCTGCCAGACCAAGGATGACATGGTGGTGGAACAGTGACACTGACAAGGCCATAAATGGAAAGAAACAGCTCTGGAATAGAGTGGGTAGCAAAGAATTATACCAAAAAGTTAAAAGGGAAGCTAGATGCCTGGTTTACCTGGATAAGGCAGAAGCAAAAAGGAAAAAGTATGCCAATGTCATGAAGAAGGAAGATCAGAGACTAGAGGTATTCTGGATTGCGAGACAGTGAGTCAAAATAGAATTGAGATATTGTGGGAGAGAAGTGAGTATGGATTGATAATGGTATGCTTGCACTTAGTGATTCAGACAAGAAAGAGGCATGGAAAAGATACTATGCAAAGCTACTGAATGTAGAGAATGAATGGGATAATGCAATTCCCAACAGAGGGACCGGCTGTCCTCGTGGACACCAGTCTGGTAGATAAAGCAATTAAAGACATGACAGAAAACAGGGAAAGCCTTTGGTCCATCTGGAGATGCTCAAAATATCTGGTAAGATAGGATATGGACTAGTCAGTCACCCACTTAGTTAATCAGGTTATTTAGAAAGGCATAATATCCAATGACTGGTGTAGCAGCATTATCGTTAGCTGCTACAAGAGTGAGGCAGATGCCTTAGAAGTAATTATAGAAGCATCAAATTGCTGGACCAACCACACTGAGAGTGTAATGGATGCTTTTTATGTGTCACCGGCACAGGTGCTGTTTACATGACACTGGTAACAGTCATGGTTACGATTTCACAGGTGCCATTTACATGACACTGACAATGGTCACAAGTATAGTTTCATTTGCTTTGATGAGTCTTCTCAAGCACAGCATATCGCCAAAGGTCTCTGTCACTAGTCATTGCCTCTGTGACACATTCGAAGATCATTCGAAGATCATGCTTCACCACTTCATTCCATGTCTTCCTGGGTCTACCTCTTCCACAGGTTCCCTTCACAATTACAAATTAGCATTTCTTTACACAGCTGTCCTTGTCCATACACCTCACATGACTATACCAGCACATTCATTTCTTTTGTACATCACATCTGATGCCTCTTATGCCCAGTTCCACTCATGCACACTGACATTGCGCATCCAGTGAAGCATACAAGCTTCATTTCTTTCAAACCTTTACCTGTCATATGCAGTCACAGGCCACATAATGGAAGTGACCATAATTTTTTTTTATCTTCTTTCTTGACTATTAACATCCCATTACTACTATTATCACCACATCCACAACCCTTATCACCAACATCAAACTACCACCACCACCACCATCATCATCATCAATATAACTACCACACAACCAATCACTGTCAATGCTTACCATTCATGGTAAATGCAAAGGAACAACAATTGCCACAATCAGGCCTCACCTACCTTTGCTGTGGCTACCACCAATACAACTGACAAGCATTCTATAAATCATTTTAACAGCTAAATTTACCCCAATCTTATTGCATAATGTTGGCTGTCCGATAAGAAGCTTACTTCCCAATCGCATAGTTATGGGTCCAATCCCACTGTATGGCATCTTGAGTAAGTGTCTTCTGTAACCTCAGGCAACCAAGGCCTTGTCATTAGATTTGGCAGATAAAACTGATAGAAGCCTGTCATACATACCTAAGTGTGTGAGTGTGTGTGTGTATGTGTGTGTGTGAGTGTGAGTGTGTGTGTATCTGTCTTTATTCTCCACTACAGCTTGAAAACCAGTATTAGTGTATTAACATCCCTTTAACCTAGTAGTTCAGTAAAAGAGACTGATAGAATAAGTACCAGGCTTAAAAGTAAATAAGTACTGGGGTCGATTCATTTGACTAAAATTTGCTCAAGGCGGTTCCCCATCATGGCCACAGTTCGATGACTAAAACAAGTTAAGAGATAAAAGACAGGATGGTCATAACAGGAATGTGTTTCATCATAGATATGCTCAATCATATAAATAAATAATATCAAATAACAATCTTTTCAACTCTAAGCACAAGGCCCGAAATTTTAGGGGAGGGAGCCAGTTGATCAGATTGACCCCAGTACACAACTAGTACTTAATTTATTGACTTCAAAAGGATGAAAGGCAAAGTCGACCTCGGACGAATTTGAACTCAGAATGTAAAGACAGATGAAATGCCACTAAGCATTTCATCAGCTCGCCACCTTAATAACATCAAATAACATCACAAGCACACACACACGCACACACACACACACACAAAAGATTAGACTGTGGCACTCCATATGATAAAGTACTGTATGCTAGAGTGAACAATATTGCTATATTTCTCTAATAGGCAGAAGTATGGCATATCTGTTGTTGTTGGTTAACCCTGGGTCAACCCTAAATGAGCAGATCTATGACAAAAAGTTCTCCAGTCATGGCCATCTTGTTCTTTTGTAAATTTAGGACTACAGTGTCTAATGTGTGCTTTGATATGGTAGGTGTGAAGGCATGTGGCTTAGTTCTTGGAGTATTAAGCTCAAGGTCGTACAGTCGTGAGTTCAATTCCTGGCAGCGTGTTGTGTCCTTGAGCAGGACACTTTATTTCAAATTACTCCAGTTCACTCAGTTGGCAAAAATGAGTTGTACCTGTATTTTAAAGTGCCAGCCTCATGAGACTGTATTATGCTGAATCTCCTTGTAAACTATGTTAAGGGTACATGAGTCTGTGGAGTGCCCAGCCACTTGCACATTAATTTCATGAGCAGGCCTTTCCATTGATCGGATCAACTGGAACACTCATCATCATAACTGATAGAATGCCAGTTTTGGTAGGTGTGATTTGAGGAATATTTGGTTGTTATTTGGAGCAGTTCAAACACCTACATGGAAGTGTTCATAATGGACCATGGTATAACTAAAAAATAAATATGTGCAAGATACACTTAGTCTTTTGAATGCAGCCTACATGAGCTGGGGATACACAAGAAAAATAAATTACAGCAGAGCACACAAAAAGTCAACTTACGGTTCTCCTTGCTTTATTGTATAATCTGGCGCCAATTGAACATCTTCATTAGGTTTAGCTGCAGCAACTTTTATGAAATCGAAGGACTTTTTAATGTCCTGACAAAGAAAATTTTATATGCTTTATCATGTATTATTAGAACAGTCAACGGTGAAATTGGTAGAATGGAAAATAAACTGACATTTGATATGTAGTAACATTCCTGTCTTTTATCCTTCCAAGGTTGATAAAATATGTAACATTCAAGCATTGGGTTGATATAATTGATTACACACTCCTATAGAATTGTGAATTTGTGCCTACATTAGAAATCGTTATGTACTCATACATACCAAACGTACTCCATATAAAAGCATATGTCATATGGTATAGAGAACCCTGCCATTTTTCTAGTTGGTGAGCACATTAAACCATCCAGTTTACCTAGCCCATGAATGCCTTTGATAGAGTCCACCCTGTAGCAAGTATATAGACCAGGCTTTCAGCAAGGTGTTCCCAGAACCTACTGACACAGTTCACTTTTCACACTTCTCCAAAATATCAGTTTCAAATTTTGGCACAAGACCAGCAATTTCAAGGGAGGGAGTAAGTTGAATACATCAACCCCACTGCACAACTGATATTTATCGTATCAACCCTGAAAGGATGAAAATCTAAGTCAACCATGGCAGAATCTGAACTCAGAATATAGAGAAAGATGAAATACTGCTAAGCATTTGGCAAGCAAACTGCCTTACACTTCACCAGAATATCAAAAACTATAGCAAAACCCATTGGACAATTCTTCCCACCCTCTTCCTTTTTAACATTTGTAGATTTCATTCCAATTTAGATTCTACTCATTATCTCTTACTAGCTTGCAAACTGCACAACCTATTTGTCTCTGAGAAACAAATTTTTAAACCGCCATCTATGGTTCATCTCTAAACATCCAGACCATATGCTTTACTTAAACTTCACTCGGAAAGGAGATGTCTGCACATAGGTAAGCTCCAATTTCCCAGTCAATCACCACCCTCACTTGGATTTTAATCTGACTCAAAGTCTCCTTCCCTCCCTCACATACAATCACTTCTTCTCTACTCTTTGAATTCTTTAAACCAACAGCAACTCTTCAACCATATCTCCTCTCAAATTTATCTCATTTCTAAAGTTATCATAGTTAGTGACTTTAATGCTCACAACTCCCCTAGTGCCTCCCAGACACATCTCATGTTGATGCTATTGGAGCAAAAAATAAATCTTTTGCAATTCTTAATTCTTCTCAGAGAAAGGAACAAGTTGTGCGGTATGCAAACTATTAAGAATAGGATCTAAATTGGAATGAAATCTACAGATGTTACAAAAGAAGAGGGTGGGAGGAATTGTTCAGTAGGTTTAGTTCTAGTTTCTGATATTTTGGAGAAGTGTAAAAAAGTAAAGGGTGACAGTGTCTCAAGAGATCATGGGAACTCCTTGCTGGAAGCCTGGTTTAAATGCATTTCTGACCAACACACTTCTTTCTCACCTCCAAACCTAACCTCTGCTAGACCATAATTGCCTCAGTATGTATCAGGTTGTCCAATAAATACCTCATCATAACTACCCAATACATCCACATACTACAGTATGTGGATGTATATTGGGTGAAGGCATACAGTTTAGTCGTGAAGGTATTTGGTTCATGATTATAAGGTCATGAATTCAATTCCTGGCATTGTGTAGCATCCTTGAGCAGGGCACTTTATTTCTTGTTGCTTCAGTCCACTCAGCTGGCAAAAATGAGTTGAACCTGTATTTCAAAGGACCGACCTTGTAACATTGTGTCACACAGAATCACCCAAAGATACATGTGTCAGTGGAGTGCTCAGCCTCTTGTGCATTAATTTCATGAGCAAGTTATTTTGTTGATCAAATTAAACTGGAATTTGCGTCATCATAACTGACAGTGCCAGTTTGACGCAATATCCACCCACTACCATACCTAGATGCTACGCACTTCAAGTCAGTCAACTAGTTGAAGCTCCACCAGTTTTATGCAAAGTATCCCAGGTCCATCACAATTAGACAGGTGACTGAAACAATCCTTTTAGGCATCTTCCTCCACTTCCTGCACAAAACAAAACTCAATGCCTCAAGCTCACAAGTGGTTGACTCTGAGATAATTAACAGCAGTTCAAGCCAAAGGACAGAACTACTGAACCTAGAAATTGGAGCTTGTTTACCTAGCATGTAACTCTTGCAAAACCATTGTCTAAACTGAAAAGGATGCCTTTGTGCATCACACAGTCTGCAAGCCTTCCACTTTCCAAACTGCAGCTGACCCTTTTGGTCCCTTGCTAAAAGAAACTTCTCTAAGTTTTCAGAATCCTCATTTCCTTCATTTCTCAATAATAATGGCCAAGTAAGCTGTAACTCCATGCCTTCCATGGAGAAAGCCTCTACCTTCACTGCCTGCTTTTCATCCAACTCATGGGAAAATCTGACATTATCAGAGGCAGAGCAAGCTAGTTTCTTTGAACATTTCCTAACCCAGGATGAGTGTTGGGTTCATCACTATATATCAGAGACAAAGAGGCAATCTATGCAGTGGAAACACCCCTCCTCACCTATTCGAAAGGAGGCCAAGGTCATTTCATATGCAGGGAAGGTGATGGCCTCAGTTCTTTTAGATCCAAAAGTAACAAGACACATCCAGTTTCTGAGTATAGTCATTGGTTGGTTTTGAAATCTTACCAATGGTAGCCCATAATCCTGCAAAGTATTCTGGCATCAAAAGAGTTTAGGTGGCTCCTAGTCCAAGTCTTGCAACTGCAGAGCAAAAGAGGGAGGACTAGTTTCAGTAGCCTAAGATAGGAAACTAGTCCATACCAGTTAACTTGCTTTTGCATGAAAAACTTGATTCTTCAAGCTAACAAAACATTTGTCATGAACACTGTGGTGAGTTATTCAATATACAGTGACTACTAACAGTGAAGTGAACTCAACCACCAAAAATGGATACATCATATTGCTGGTACAAAGTTGACTTAGCCATGCATACATTTTTTTACTGTTTCTAAAAGAATTACAAATGGTACAGTTGTGCTATGATACAGAAGCTTTTTCCAAAGAGAATTAACAATATAATTGAGAGAATAAGAGTTTAATCCAGTCTGTTTTCCATGTTAGCATGGGTTGGACAGTTTGAGAGAAGCTGGTAAGGCCAGGAGCTGGTAAGGCCAGGAGCTGGTAAGGCCAGGATCTGGTAAAGCCAGGAGCTGGTAAAGCCAGGAGCTGGTAAGGCCAGGAACTGGTAAGGCCAGAAGCTGGTACGGTCAGGAGCTGGTAAGGCCAGGAGCTGGTAAGGCCAGGAGCTGGTAAGGCCAGGGGCTGTAGCAGGTTCCATTATCTGCTTTGGCTTGCTTCCTACAGCTGGATGCCTTTTTAATGCCACACACTTTACAGAGTGTACTGGGTCCTTTTTATGTGGAACCAGCACCAGTGCATTTTATATGGCACCAGTACCAGCACCAGCACATGTAGTTATGATGTCTACAATGCACAGCACCATTTCTATTTCCCATTTCAGTCAGTATCATTAGATAACCAGGTACAAAGACACCCAGAAAACATATATAAAAACAAATTTACAACTCCATCAAACCCACAAGATTATAGGAAAAAGTAAATTAAAATTTTGAAAAAAAAAAAAAAATTAAATTAATCTGTGTTATCATCAAGTGGGAAAATTGAATTATATATGGCCTGTCTTATTGGCAGCCACATCTGAGGTCTTTGAGTCAACTTAATTGTAGATAAAGAAACAAAATTTACCAAAAAGTAAAGAAGTAAAAAAAAATACATGAAAAGAAAATTGCCAACTCACCTCATTTTTGAATGTTTTTTCTTTATCTTTGAAAAGTTTGTAGGTCTTACAGAATTCCATCTGAGCAATCCTGCAATTAAAGGTGTATGTGTACATATACATATATTTACATATATATATAAACATAAATAAATAAATAAATAAATGCATGCATACATGCATGCATGTATGCATAAAGACATTTAAAGAAAAATGCTATCAAGGAGAAAATAAATCCTAACCTTTTTGTGTGCACAATTTGTGACAAACCATGCCTTTCTTTTGCTAATTACTCAGCCTATCTATCTGTGTATACCTGCCAATGCCATGTATGCCATAAGGTCTGCAAATCTAATGGAGGTCTCAAAAGACATTTTAAGATCAACAAAGATCAGAACTTAACTGCAGCTCTTGGTGGTCCAAAGCAGATATGCAATTTATGTAGGTGTCTTTTCAAAACATTGTCTGGTTTAAAAAGCCACATCAAATGCCATGATAGACCTAAGGTGTAGGTTCAAGAGGTAGTCAAACTATGTATAGGGAGTGGACTTAAAAAATAAGTACTGGGAATACATATATATATATACATATACACACACACACAAACACATACACACATATATATATATATATAATGGGCTTCTTTCAGTTTCCATCTACCAAATCCACTCACAAGGCTTTGGTCAGCCCGAGGCTATACCCAAGTGTTGGTCAGCCCGACACTTACCCAAGAATCCAGGCAGTGGGACTGAACTTGGACCCATGTGGTGGGGAAGCAAGCTTCTTACCACGCAGCCATGCCTGCACCTATATGTGTGTGTGTGTGTGTGTGTGTATGTGTGTGTGTGTGTGTGTGTAGGTGCAATGGCCTAGTGGTTAGGGCAGTGGACTTGTGGTCAGAGGATTGCAGTTTTGATTCCCAGACAGGGTGTTGTGTGTGTTATTGAGTGAAAACACCTAAAGCTCCACGAGGCCCCGCAGGGGGGTGGGGGTGGCAACCCCTGTTGTACTCTTTCGACCCAACTTTCTCTCACTCTTTCTTCCTGTTTCTTGAGGAAAACTGCGATGGACTGGCGCCCCATCCAGCTGGGGGGGGGGGGGGGGAACACATATGCCATAGAAACCGGGAAACTGGGCCCGTAAGCCTGTCTAGGCTTTGAAAGGGCCGTAAATAAAATATATATATATCATCATCATTTAACATCCATTTTCCATGCATACATGGGTAGGACGGTTGACAGGAGCTGGCCAGGAAGAAAAACTACCCAAAGCCACTGTGTCTGTTTTGGCAGGGATTTTACAGCTAGACACCAACCACTCCACTGAGTGGACATAGCGCTTTTTATCTGGCACTAGCACAGGCAAGGTTAGTTTTGGCATGATTTTTACAGCTGGATGCCTTTCCAAACACCAACCACATTACAGTGTGGACTGGATGTTTTTAATGTGGCACCAATACTGCCACTTTCTTTTCAGAATCACTAAGTGCAAGTGTACCATTATCCATCTATACACACTTCTCTTCCTCTACTAGGAATATGTAATTATGGCATTAGATATTTCAAATTGTACTTACCTATCTCGGTCAAATGTAGAATCCTGGAGAAAAAGAATAAGAGAAAAAAATTTTGTCATAATGTTCATAACAATAATAGTGATGATGATGATGAGAATGATTATGGTGCTGGTGACTTTGACGAGATAGATGGTATGGAAGATGTTGTTTAGTATCAAGCCACCCCTGATGGATCTGATGTTAAATGGCAGAATTGTTTCTCATGAAAATGGTTAAGAGTAGTCAACATCATCAAATTAATGGCAATGTAAAAAGCAGTTATCAGTCAAAAATTCAAAAGGACATCAAGTTGTGCATGTGTGGCTATGTCTCTTCTTCTGTCTATCATGACAAGAATTGACCATTAAAGATAATGAAATTTTTTTCTCCACAGCTGTAATTCTAACTGATTAAAAAAAAAAAAGAAACACAATTAAGGGCTCACTACAATAAGTTTGTTAACCTACACTAACATCCATGAGCTTGGTTAGTCAATTGGAGATGGTTGCTTTTTACAGGACCTGAAGGAAGATGTGCTTGAGGATTCTGCCCACACAACCCTCTCAGGAATAAGTGGGTGAAGATGTGATGAGAAGAGATGAACCTACACTTAACTATCTAACAGCCTCGCTCAAATGTTTTGTTATATATATATATATATATATCTTTCTTTTTTCTTTTATTTGTTTCAGTCATTTAACTGCATCCATGCTAGAGCACCACCTTTAGTCAAACAAATCGACCCCAGCACTTATTCTTTGTAAGCCCAGTACTTATTCTATTGGTCTCTTCTGCTGAACCGCTAAGTTATGGGGATGTGAACACACCAACATCAGTTGTCAAGTGATAGTGGGGGGACAAACACAGACACACACATACGATGGGCTTCTTTCAGTTTCCATCTACCAAATCCACTCACAAGGCTTTGGTCAGCCCGAGGCTACAGTAGAAGACACTTGCCCAAGGACTGAACCCAGAACCATGTGGTTGGTAAGCAAGCTACTTACCACACAGCCACTCCTGCACCTATATATATATATATATATATATATATTTGTATATAATTATTTGCGGGATCCGAAAGAATCAAAGTATTTTAATAATAAGGACAAGATAGAGTCAAGAACAGCATACTGATGTATCAACAGTGTGTTTGGACACTCGTACTTCCTAGAGTGTATACAGATTTGTCCTTTCAGTTACACATAACATCCACATGTACAAACCAAAGACACTCAACAAATGCTTAAAATCACACAAAGGTATACTCGGCATGCAGTCTGTGGTCCACTGTAGGCTCAAGATCCAATGCAGGGAATGTTCCCTGTGTGGTGTAGTATGAATAATAACACAAATGGGCTGAGGTTCACTACAGCTGTTTCACATTTATTACTACATATATTCAACATCAAACTAGCCTCTCTCAATTTACTCTCCCAACTGGCACCAGGATGAGAGAGTGACTATACATTCTATACTTTTGGGATGAAAAATCCTACATTTTAAATTTTGGATTTTAATTTGAATTCATTTACCTAAGGAAAACATTTTTTTTTTAAATGATGTAATTGATTTGATCTTCAAAAAAAAAAACACGTCTGAAACAGTTGTAGCGAACCTCAGTCCATTTATGCTACTATTCATGTATACACAGCCGTAGCCTACACTAGTGTCACATAACCAGCCCACTTAAAAAAGTACCTTTGGATCGTCGAGCAACATGCTGTGCCTGAGGAGACCTATTGAGCCAAGTACATCAAAATCAAAATCAAACCACAATCAAATGGAAATTATAGTTGTGGGTGATGCCAGTGCCACCTGACTGGCTCCCATGCTGGTGGCACACAATAAGCATCATTCATGCGTAGGTCATTGCCAGTTACGCTTAATTGGCTCCCTGTAACGGTGGCATGTAAAAAGCACCATCTGAATGTGGTTGATGCCAGCCCCTTCACCCTGACTGGCTCCTGTGCCAGTGGCATGTAAAATGCACCATCTGAACGTGGGCGATGCCAGCACTGCCTGACTGACTCCCGTGCTGGTGGCACGTAAAAAGCACTCTCTACACTCACAGAGTGGTTGGTGTTAGGAAGAGAATCCAGCTGTGGAAACATCGTCAGATCAGATTGAAGCCTGGTGCGGCCTCCTGGCATGCCAGACTTCAGTCAAACTGTCCAACCTATGCCAACATGGAAAATGGAAGTTAAACAATGATGATGATGATACATACATATATATCAATATGTGTGTTGTTTAAACATCAGAAGCTGAGGTTTATCATTTGGGTAAAAAACCCTTTCAAGGTATAAAGTGTTAAGAAACACAACATCCTTTAGAGCTAGGTAAAACAAAATCCCCCTAGAGGTGAACATGAGAGCAACAGATACATGTTTAGCCATAGTTGAAGAATGTCAGTGTAGTGCACTCGTATCCTTTCTCATGCAGAATCAAATCTCCTAGCCTAAAGTATACACAGATTCATCTGGATTTTTACCACATGAAAAACTACAGCTTCTGGCATTTAAACAACACACATACATTAAGTATGTTGCATTGATAATTTTTTTTTATCATATAACTGCTTCTATTTTTATCTTTTATTTGTGTCAGTCATTAGACTGCAGCCATGCTGGGGCACTGCCTTGAAGAATTTTTAGTTGAATGAAGCAACTTCAGTACCTTCTTGTAAGTCTGGTACTTATTCTATCAGTATCTTTTGCCAAACTGCTAACTTATGGGGATGAGAACACGCCAACACCAATTGTGAAGTGGTGGTGGAGGACAAACAGACACAAACACACACACACATTAACACACATACACACACACACTAACACACACATGATGACCTTCTCTCAGTTTCCGTCTACTAAATCCATTTGCAAGGCTTTAGTTGGCCTGAGGCTATGGTAGAAGACAATTGTCCATGATGCTAAACAGTGAGACTGAACCAGGAACTATGTGGTTGGGAAGCAAACTTCTTAATCACACCACACAGCCAAACCTAGAGTATAATTTGAATTTACATCTACTACCTCGAATTTATCTTTGTTTTTGTGTTAGAAAACAACAAACCAAAGACATCAAACAAAAAAAACTCAGTCAAGATATGCGTCAAAAGTGCTCACAGGAGAAGGAAAAGGAGATTAACCATAAAAAATCTTAACATTACCTCTTCCATTCTTTGCACTGAATCTCTAAGTTGTTCACTTTCTTGATATAGCTTATAAACATTGTCCATAAACTCATCCATCTTTTCCCTGAAAGTAAACATCATCACAATAATGATCATCAACAAAACATAATGGTGAAGATGATGATTTCATTTATTTGCCACAAGGGTGAAGGATGAGGGGGACAATACAAAGACAGACATAAAGTGTGGGCAGTTTATATATAATGAAATGATAAAAAAGAAAGAAAGTATACACTGAAAAAGAAGAGACATGCATAGCATACAAAAGTTTAAAAGAGAAAAAAAAGGGGCAGGGAGGATGAGAGAGATGTGGCCCTCCTGATACAAGAAGGCCTCTAGAGATAATCGAGGAACCCCATTCTCCAAGATTTCCCTGAAATCTCAGGTGCAAGTGCCCTCACCAATTCCTTCTCTGCAACTCACAGGTCTACACTTAGAGAGGTACCATCCACTCTTGCCATTTTCACAACTTTCATCCAGCTTTCAATAAATTCACTCGAGGACAGCACTTCTCTTTCCACTCTCAATTTCCTTTTCAAGTGAAACTTGAAGTAGTCAATGAGAGATCTACCAAAGAGGAATGTATCTGTCCTCAAGCCTTTCAGCCTTGTCTACCAAACAACTCTTCTGCCACAGCCTCCAGGCAAAGGAAAACTGCTTTGCCTACCCAATTAAAGGAGGTCAGCAGTGCGATGGATCCATGTCACACGTGACAGCAGCTATTCGACATCACTCCATAAGTCAGAAATGCCCAGACACTGAACGAGGACATGCAGAACAGTTTGGTCACTATACATGCACCTTGGACAAGCCTGTCTGACATCACATCCATGCCTGTAGAGTTTATCATGAACTGGTAGCACTCCCCAGTTGCAATGCTAGGCCAAGGAAATTATCCATGTTAGTTCCCAACCAGAAAGTCCTCTGGAAGAGACTAGCCAGTTTGTTCTCGTCAGCACCCAGAGTCTCCTCAAAAATGTCATCACGCTTCGCCTCTACTAATCCTCTATAAATTTTTAAAGTGGATCATTCACTGATCCCATTGCTTGACAGGTAGAGGACTGTGAGAGCTTGATAACATTCTAGGTGCCACAACAACAATGTATTCATATAGGAAACATCTTAACTTTCAGCACTGGCTACAAATGGTACAGAAAATCTGTAGCGATACACTTAAAAAGTGAAAATTAGTTGATGTCTTTCTATTGTGAGAACATATGAGAAGAGCAGCACAACATCTTAGAAGGAAAGAAAAAAGAAGTACAAAAGGTGATATTTATACTCAACAGCAAGTCAACAGTTCTGTATTGAAGAGATGAGGAATTATGTACATTATTTACATTTGACAGATATTTCTCTTCATCTTGTTTCTTAACACATTTCGGCTGATATACCCTCAAGCCTTCATCAGGTGTCTTGGGGAAATTTCGAACCTGCGTTCTCATTCCTAAGGCATTTTTAGATGTTATTATTATTAGTATTCAGGTCACTGCTTGGAATCGAACTCGGAATCTTGGGGTTAGTAGCTCTTATGGCTTATGGGGTAGTGGTTAAGAGCACAGGCTACTAACCCCAAGTTTCCAAGTTCGATTCCAGGCAGTGATCTGAGCAGCAGCAGCAGCAGCTATAACAACAACAACAACAACAACAACTCGGAATCTTGGGGTTAGTAGCTCTTACGGGCATATGAGGTAGTGGTTTTGAGCGCAGGTTACTAACCCCAAGATTCCGAGTTCGATTCCAGGAAGTGATCTGAGCAGCGGCGGCGACGGCGACGACGACGACAACAACAACTCGGAATCTTGGGGTTAGTAGCTCTTATGGCTTATGGGGTAGTGGTTAAGAGCACAGGCTACTAACCCCAAGATTCTGAGTTCGATTTCAGGCAGTGATCTGAGCAGCAGCAGCAACAATGACAACAACAACGAAAACATAGAATGCAGAATCTGTGGATAAAATCAGAAAGTGATAAGTGCAGAATCTGTGGACAAAACGGTGAAACCGTATGGCATATTACCAGCCAATGTATGTCCCTAGCCCAGAAGGAATATAAGATATGCCACCACAATATGGCCAGGCTTGTCCATTGGACATTTTGCAACAAGTATGGACTTGACAGAGCAAAAACTTGGTACGACCACAAACCTGAAGGCATCGTCCAAAATAGAAATGCAAATATCCTGTGGAATTTTATGATTCAGTACGACCATGAGATTGAGAATAGGAAGCCGGACATAGTCTGAATTCAGAAAGAAAACAAACTATGCTGGATTATCGATACAGCATGCCCAACTGACAACAAGGTATGCGATAAGGAAGAAAGAAAAGTCGAGAGATATGACAAGTTAGCTTGGAAAGTTAAGCAGTTGTGGTCGATGAAAAAGTTAGCAGTAGTACCAATAATTGTCAGAGCCCTGAGAACAGTGAGCAAAAATCTCGAGAAGTACGTGGAACAAATAGGGGCTGCAATAAGGGTGGAGCACTTGCAGAAAACAGCACTGCTTGGAACCACTCGAATACTCTGGAAGGTGCTCAAAAAATAAGGGGTGTTACCTTAGTTCACTGGTAGTGAACAGGTGACATTGTAGTACATCTCCAGCGTTAGAAACTGTGCAAAGGTAACAATAATAATAATAATAATCCTTCCTTCTAAAAGCAGGAGGTCTGAAATTTTGAAGGGAGGGATTACACTGACCCCAGAGTTCAACTGGTACTTATTTTATCAACTCTGAAAGGATGAAAGGCAAAGTCAATCTCAGCAGAATTTGAACCCAGAATATGGACAGACAAAATGAAATTCCACTAAGCATTTTGTCTAGCATGATATTGATTATGCTATCTCACTGTCTTAAGAAGAACTGCAGTTGCAGAACAAAAGACAATCAAGACACACAACTCTTAGACATAGTCTAAAAATTAGTCCAGCTTGACACATGTTGCATTTTATGCAAAACATGGTCAATTTACTCTACACACAATACTTACATCTAACATATTCTTTTACTTGTTTCAGTCATTTGACTACAGCCATGCTAGAGCACCACCTTTAGTTGAACAAATTGATCCTAGGACTTATTCGTTGTAAACCTAGTACTTATTCTATCCGTCCCTTTTATCAAACTGCTAAGTTACAGGGATCTAAACACACCAACATTGGTTGTCAATCGATTGTGGAGAGACAAACACAGATACACAAATACATACATATACGATGGGCTTCTTTCAGTTTCCATCTACCAAATCCACTTACAAGGCTTTGGTTGGACCGAAGCTATAGTAGAAGACACATGCCCAAGGTGCCATGCAGTGGAACTGAACCTGGAACCACATGGTTGGGAAGCAAGTTTCTTACCACACAGCAGCAGCAATGCGACAAGTAAAAATAATCTTGATTTATAACATGGACATAAGCAAGCCAATATATTTTGGGGAAAGGTGTAGTCAACTAAATTGGCTCTGGTATTTGATTGGTGCTAATCTTATTGATCATGGAAGAATGAAAAGCAAAGCTGACCTTAGCAAGATTTGAAATAAGAACACAAAGGTCTGTAACTAAAAAGTACAATGCTCTACTGATGCTGTCCATTTAATGCTCTAAAAGCCCTACAACAAATGAAATTTATACACACCTAATGAACACAAAGACACACTTGGTAGGGTAATAGAAACTCACATGAAATTGTTGAAATCATAAAATCATCATCGTTTAACATTTGTTTTCCATGCTGGCATGGGTTGGACAGTTTGACTGTGGACTGGCAAGCCAAGAAGCCACATCAGGCTCCAATCTGATCTGGCAATGTTTCTACAGCTGGATACCCTTTCCTAACGCCTACCACTCTGAGAGTGTAGTGGGTGCTTTTTATGTGCCACTGGCTTGGGGACTAGTCAGGCGGCACTGGCACTGGCCACGTTTGGATGGTACTTTTTATGTGCTACCGGCACAGGAGCCAGTCGGGGTGGGGGCATTGGCATCGACCATGTTCGGATGGTGCTTTTCACATGTCACTGGCACAGGGAGCCAGTCAGATAGCACTAGCAACAACAATAATGGTTTCAAACTTTGGCACAAGACCAGCAATTTTGGGGAGCCAGTCAGGTGGCACTGGCAACAATAACAATAATGGTTTCAGACTTTGGCACAAGATCGGCAATTCTGGGGAGGGGATTAGTCAATTACATCAATCCCCACTGCACAACTGGTACTTATTTTATCAACTCCAATGGAATTTGAAATCAGAACATAAAGACAGGCGATATATCATTAAGCTTGCTAATGATTCTACCAGCACATTGCCTTTTAAATACTGATCCCAATTTTGGCACAAAGCCAGCAATTTTGGAAGCGGGAATAAGTCAATTACATTAACCCCAGTGTTCAACTAGTACTTATTTTATTGACCCTGAATGGATGAAAGGCAAAGTTGACCCTGGTGTTGTTTGAACTCAAAACTTGGCCGGAATTGTACTTTATTGAATTCTGCTGTTTTGAACTGTCTTCCTTCTTTCTTGTCTTCTTTGTTTTGTTTTTTTTCTTCAAACTCTTTTTGAACTTGTGTTTGACTTTTTTTGGACTTAAAAACATGGCAAAGAAAAGTGATAAGGTGTTGGAGTGGGAAATTGACCCACCCAAACAGGATAAAAAGTCTTGAGAAGAGGACAGTGGTACTGCGGAAGTACTTCAAGTTGCTCGATACCATCGCCCTCTTCAAAAAGATTGATATAGAGAGAGAGTTGGCGGAATACATGCCAACTATAAAACTTATTTCCAGAGGTGTCAAATATGTGACGGTGTGGTTGCTATTTGACACCCCTGAAGAGACTCGCAATTTTGTGAGTCAGCCCTTAGTGGGCAAAGAGATATTGTTTCTTCCCAAGTATTGTGGGAAGAAGTTGACAATGGCTTGGGTCTATGGGTTGTCACCCGGGATAGAACCGAGTGGATAGAAAACACTATTCACCGGGGTCTGGGTGGCAGCGGAGCCGAGCTTCTCAGTGTAAAAATTTTGTCTGCGTTTGATTGGGTGAGGTCAAAAGCGGTTTTGACCCTGTGGACCCAATCAGCCAAGAATCTGGTGTTTCTAGATTTTCTGAGAATGGCCGGTTGTAGGTATCTGGTGATTCTTGAGGGACGCCCCCCCCCACCACTAGTGTCACCTGTGCCTGGAACCAGGCCACATTAAAAAGAACTGTCCCCAGGGAGAGATGGAGGCAGTGGAGACCTCCCCAGAAAAAAAGGAAGAAGGGGGACAACAATGGTTGCCCACCGAAGGACCCCAAGGCTGCGGGAAGGAGGGAAGATCCTCCAGTTAAAGCAGAGGAACTACACCCTCCCATAACAAAGGGGAGAAAAAAGAAGAAAAACAGGGCAGTGCCGGCATGTTCCGAAGCCCTGTCGGTGGGAATTGTGCCACTGATGGTGGAAGTTGTGACCTTGACCCATGTGGAGGAGGAATTTTTGATCTTCTTCCACAGGGGAGAGGCAGTGGGAAAGTTTACTAAAAAGTTTGCCAGGGGAGGAGATATAACCTGCATTAAAGATCCTGGATGGCCTCCGCAGGTAGCTGTCATCTCAGACACGGATTTTTTCAAGGTAATAAACTCCTTTCCAGAAGATGTATTCCGCTTCCGATTAAAGCGCCCTGAACTGGCACTATCGGAGTGCTTAAGTGACACTTTGAGCTTGGATGGGTGCTGGCGGGGCGGAAAATAGTAAAAATTAAGAGGCTGAGTGCCTCATACTGAAAGGGCATGTGGCCCATAAGAGAAAATGTAAGAGGCCTGGTGTCTCATTTGTAAGGACATTGTGTTATTTTTGGTAAGAAGCTTAGTGCCTCATTGTATGGACCTTGTGTCCAATGAAACATTAGTAAGAGGTTTATTACCTCAAATTGTGTGTTTTGTAAAAGAACAATGTTTTAGAGAAGCAGCGATCGGCGGGTGTCATCTGCCTTCCCTCATTAATACCATTTTGTTCATTCATCTCTTTAATGTTATTGTCCAGCCCGCAGCTACTACTTCTACGTAATGCCTTGATAGCAAATTGAATGAAATAAAGAAGCTTACTTCCCAACCACATGGTTCCAAGTTCAGTCCCACTACACATCACCTTAGGCAAGTGTCTTCTACTTTAGCCTTGAGCCAACCAAAGCCTTGTGAGTGGATTTGGTAGACTGAAACTGAAAAGAAGCTTGTCGTATATGTGTGTGTGTGTGTGTGTGTGTGTGTGTGTGTGTGTGTGTGTGTGTGTGTGTGTGTGTGTGTGTCTCTGTGTGTGTGTGTGTGTCTGTGTGTGTGTGTGTGTGTGTGTGTGTGTGTGTGTGTGTGTGTGTGTGTGTCTGTGTTTGTCCCCTACCACTATTGCTTGACAACTGATGTTGGTGCGTTTATGTCCCTGTAACTTACCAGTTCGGTAAAAGAGACAGATACAAAGACTAAGTCCCAGGGTTGATTTGTTTGACTAAAAAAGTGGTGCTCCAATATAGCCACAGTCAAATGACTGAAACAAATAAAACAATAAAAAGCAACAGAAGCAGTATTAATACCAAAATAAATAATCTTCTCTACTCTAGGTACAAGGCCTGAAATTTTTGGGGAGAGGGGAGCAGTCGATTAGATCGACTTCAGTATGCAACTGGTACTTAATTATCAACCCCAAAAGGATGAAAGGCAAAGTCAACCTCGGCGGAATTTGAACTCAGAATGTAAAGACAGATGAAATACTGCTAAGCATTTCGCCCAGCGTGCTAAAGATTCTGCCAGCCTGCCACCTTACCAAAATAAATAATAAATACATACCTGAACTCAAAATGATACACTCCATATTTTCTGTAGGCAACATAGAGATCACTTAAATAAAGAGCAACCTGGAAAGATAACAATATCAAATAATCTTTTGATACGTGTTTGTAAAGATTGATCAGTCTATAAACTTCATCTTTTATGATGTTTTTTACACTACACTTAAACTTGTAATCATTTACAGATGCTCAATTTTTACATATATATGATATGATGGCAACCGTGCATACAGTTTAGCTCCAAGTTGGCTCTGATAGATCAAACCGTTGATAAAAGATGTTCCAGCCTTGAGCAGCCCAAATTTTGTTTCAGTTCAAGATACACTTTGTTGGAGAATTGTAAAAAAAAACCCACAAAAACAAACAAGTTAATCATGGGTAGAATGTCATTTTACAAGAGTTTTACTTAGTGACTGACACCAGTGCCGTCTCACTGGCATCTGTGCCAGTAGCACATAAAAAGTACCATTCAAGCATTGGGCCTCATGGAGGCAGTGACAGGTGACCAAACGTCTTGGTAATATACTGTGCTTGTGTTGACTTGTCAAGCCAAGTGAGACCATAGTCATGTCTGATGCCAGTGTCAGGTCAATGGCACCCATGCCGGTGACACGTAAAAAGCACCCACTACACTCTCAGAGTGGTTGATGTTAGGAAGGGCATCCAGTCATAGAAACCTTGCCAAATTAGATTGGAACTTGGTGCAGACCCCTGGCTTACCAGTTTTCATTTAAACCAACCAACCCATGCCAGCATGGAAAGCGGACATTAAACAATGATGATGATGATGATGAAGGCTAACTTGGAGCTAAATAGTTATACTTCTTGCCAACTAAATGCCAGAGTCCTAGTTACTTTGGCTGGTATCAATCAAGCTAGTTGTCACTCAGTTCTATTATCACCTAGCTGGCTGTCAACTGATTGCCACTGCCATGTGTACATATATTTTGGTTAGGCTTGAAATAGGGATATTTAATTCTAACACGAAGTTAATTTCAGGATTGGTTTATCTTCTTTCACTTGGTTCTTTCTTGCATATATCCCTATATTTCAATGAAGCAAAGTATTATTTATCCCAGGCAAAAACAATGGGCCAGGTACTTGTGATATTAATGTTTTTCTCAGTTAACTAAACATGAATTACCTAAGATTAGAAGTACCCTTCTACAGGTCAATACCAAAGTGTATGAAACAGTATTGATTGTGTTGATGGCTGATTCAGTCTACATCTTCTGTCTGAGAAGACCTGTCAAACCAAGTGAGATCATAGTTGAGGCTGACGCCGGTGTTTTGTAACTGGTACCCATGCCAGTGGCATGAAAAAGGCACTCACTACACTCTTGGAGTAGTTGACATTAGTAACGATATCCAGCCATAGAAAACATGTCAAATCAGACTGGAACTTGGTGCAGCTCCCCAGCTTACCAGTTTTCAGTCATTTAATACCAACTCATACCAACATGGAAAACGGACATTAAATGATGATGATGATCATCATGATCATCCAAAAATAAAATAAGAAAATGATCACTTTATAATTTTCATAGCATTAATAATATGTTTAATCAAACATACGATGAAATTCCATTCTGCTTTCTTCAGAACATATACTGTTTCACCATTTGTATAAGGATATCTTTCTCGTAACACATAAAACAGATCAAGTTGTGATTCTGGTTCACTAGAAGAAAAACATATACATATATATATATATATATATAAATGTGTATAACATAATATCTATATAAATATACTAAGTTGCTTTATCCTTGTCGGTTAAAAGGATTCTTTAACAAAAATCACTTTAACCTATTTAGTACCAACAAATGTGAGACTGTCCCTGACCCTACAACCAAAATTTAATGCTATTTCATGTCCCAAAGACCAGCTTAACAAGAATAAAGATATTTTCCTGAATTTTTCAATAATTTCAAAATTAATTGTAGCAAAGGATGAATATCTCAACAGAAATATGGTAACAAAAGCATGAAACTTACTACTCTACTGACCCATGGGACTACATTTTGAATCTTGTTACATGCACTGTACTATGCATTGCTGCTAAAAGTATGTACAGGATTTTCGAAATAAGTTGTCTCCTATCAGATAAATGACCTCATTTGACATTTCATTCAATGTGAATTTTCACAACATACATACATTGAAGGTTCGTGGCTTAGTGGTTAGGGCACTCAGCTAACAATCGTAAAGTTGTGAGTTCAATTTCTGGCAGCACATTGTGTCCTTGAGCAAAACACTATATTTTGTGGCACTCTCTTCCATTCAGCTAGCAAATATGATTTGTACTTGTAATTCAAAGGGCTAGCCTTGTTACATTCTATGTCAAGCTGAATCTCCCACAGAACTAAGCTAAGTGTATATGTGTCTGTGGAGTACTCAGCTACTTGCGTGTTAATTTCACGAGCAAGCTGTTTCATTGATTGAATCAACTGGAAGACTTATTGTTATAACAGACGGAGAGCCAGACAGATATGAATCACTTTAGTATAATACTTATAATACAGTATAATAACTTATAATGCATTGAAAGGAAATAAGTGAAGCAGAAATGTGTATTTTACTTACGGTCCAGTATCCTCATAGTATCTGCATACAATTTGGTCATCAACAATATCAATATACTGAGATGGATATTTTTTCATCTTCCCAGCTGCATTAGAAATCTCAACATTATCTGATTCAGCAATGTTTTGAGCAACCTTCAATACACAGAAAGGGAAATAGATAAGATATCAAATTTATGTAACTATAATAGTATAATATATAACTATAATCTAGTACAGGTGCATAAACACACCTGTGCCAGTGGCAGGTAAAAAGCATCCAACACACTCTAAGTGGTTGGCATTAGGAAGGGTATCGAGCCGTAAAAACCAAGCCACAACAAACAATTGGAGTTTGGACAGTTCCCAGCTGGCCAGATTCATGTCAAACCATCCAATCCATGCCAGCATAGAAAATGGAAATGATGATGATGACGATGATATAGACAAGGTCTAAATAATGGTCATTACATATTTTTCCTTTATTGGGGTAAATGTGGCTTACAACTGTTTCCTGTAGTCATAGGTTCGTTACTGATAGGTTTATTCAAATGATCAATGATCAGTTGAGAAAAGTTGAATGACCTTAAAAATTAATGCTATTTTCTGTCAGAGCCATTTCTGATAGAATGGTACATGCATGAGGGGTGGAGAGAAGAGAGGGAGCAAGTGGAAGAGAGATAAGAGGAAAGGGGAAGGCAAGTGATGATTTGGAAGGGAAGGACTAAGGTGAAGAGAAGGAAAGAAGAGAGGAAGGGATAGAAAGAGTAGGGGAGAGGAGGCATTCAATAGAAGAAGGGGGATAAGATAGCTGAAATTGAGGAAAGGACAGTCACAAAACATAAAGTGTCTGTAGTTGGGTCATCATACAAGAACATGCTTGCATTGTTTTTAGGTTAGATATTCTCCAAATATTGTTGCATTTCAGGAAAGTCATTTTATTTATTATTATTATTTTATTTTTGCCAAATAAACACACGAACTATGATATATATATATATATATATATATATATATATATATATATATATATATATATATATATATTTTCTTCACTTGTTTATTATTGTTATTTTATTATTTTTATTATTTTGATGCCTGTATGTTGTCCAGAAATCTTTCATTACACATCTATGGCTGCTTTAACGAATGAAAATAGATAAGGCATAAAATTTATGTAACTATAATAGTAAAAAAAAAATCATAATAAATAAAATGACCATCCCAAAGTACAGCAATATCTGTTTCAACACATGATTTCACATCAGTTATCTTGCAAAATGAATTGATATTCTCCAAATGTTGAGATGAAATCTGATATGAGCTATTTACACACATGGTCAACTTAAATCTTTAATATTTAGTCATTTGTACTATCATGCATAATGAGGGAATTGTATTAGTAAATGAATTAAATATCCGCAGTAACCATATTGTGAGGGGGAGGTTGAGAAAGCTTTGGTGAGCTTGGATATACATTAAAGATAAAGGGAGAAATGTGAGGTGAAAATAAAGATAAAATAAAGTTAAGCTATTTAAAATCGAATAGAATTGGAGGTCAGATATAATTTCAAATTAACCTGAATTAAAGAAATTTTAAAATTTAAACAATTAAAGCTATTATGGATAAAAAAATTAAATTAAAATTTATAAAATTAACATTAAAACAAACAACTAAAAGAATTTTACAAAATAAAAGGTAATACTAAAACAATAACAATAATAATAATTGTTTCTACTGTAGGCACAAGGCCTGAAATTTGTGGGGAGGGGACTAATCGATTACATCGATCCCAGTACTCAACTGGTACTTGATTTATCAACCCCAAAAGGATGAAAGGTAAAGTCGACCTAAGCAGAATTTGAACTCAGAACGAACAACAACAAAGTAACTCAATAAAATAAAATAAAAATTAAGAAATTTAAAAAGTTGTAAAATTTAAAGAAATAAAAAACATCTACCCATACACATATAAAAAATTAGATAACTTACATTTAACCTTTAGACATTATACCCATCCCAACCAGTGTCTCTTGCTTTAGTATTAAAGTTATCTAGGGAACCTACTGAAGGATTTATTATAGGAAAGCTTACAGCATACCACTACTTCTTGCCTATGATTAATACGGTTACTCTCAGAGACATGTAATAATTATTCAAGGAGGGATACTCAGCTAGCTACTCATCAAACCAAGGATACTTTAATATGAAGGCTACATAAATCTATCTGGGTTCATTCATAGCCTAAAACCTAACTCGGTTGTATACAGTATAAATGCCAAACTGTATAGCAGTTATAACAACAAATGCAATCTTTGCAATGCAGAAGTCTTATCTATTATATAATGCAGCAATTGCATTAATAAAACAAAATGACCTTATTCTTAATTGTAAACATTAGGTTATGCCACACATTTTTAAGGTACAAATGATAGTGTCCTCCACAATAATTCCCTGTGAATTTATAACACATTTTTTAACTATCTTTTAACATATTTCCATGACTTTGTGGTCTCTTTATATTTTCCTCTTAGCATACTGGGGTGTGCATGCATATACAAATGCACCCTCTGTGCACACATATATATTTATGTTGATACAACGGGTGCGAAGTGAGTGTACATATGTATGTATGTGTGCATGACTGTATAAATCTACTGTGAAATTAGAAAACAACCAACTTTACCAGTGCCTACCCTACATCATTATCTTTACCCATCCTTACCTTATATTCCTAACAACCATTATTTCCCCTTAAAGATTACTCTCTACGCTTATCTCCTCCTCTTCTCGTCTTTTTTCCTAACTCCACCTGATTCCCACCACTCTTAAATATTCAACCTCTTACTTTTTCCTTGACAATTACATTTCTTCCAACATTTAAAAATTTTTTATTCTGTGTACATGTGTGTGCATGGGTACACCAATGTATTTGTTTGCTGCTGACATAATAAAGTGGCCCCAGTTTAATATAAATAACAACTTTCTCTCTCCTTAAAGTCAGCAGCCATCTAATCTATATGAGGAAAAATCTCATATATACTTTTACTCAGTTAGGCCTCAAAATTACTGTAACCACTAATCTATCTGAAGTTGATTTTTTAGATAATTCCCTAGAGTGAAACTTGTTCTCTTATAAGCTCTATCATAAAGTAATTGAGAAACTCATGTATATCCATAAACAGTCATGTCACCCCACTTAGCATTTAAAAACATTACAGCCAACATCAGTAACAGGATGTCTATTTTCTCCTTTTCTAAAGAAATATTTGTAAAGCAACCCCATAATATAATATCCTGGCTAACAATGGCTTCAAAGATAAGATGCCTTACAACCATTCAATTAAAAATATGAAACATAAAATACACCCAGGAATATAATATGGTTCTCCCCACACACCCACAAACTTTCTCTTTGAATGTTATGACTAATGTAGGTAAAAAAAATTCCTTACTTTAATAGACAGGCATTTCCTAGTAAACAATAAATACAAGAAAATTAAATTTTTAATAGACATTCAGAGAAAAATTCCTTTACATGCTTTCCCAGTATGAAAAACATATCACTTGCAGGTCACACCAAGAATTCAAGAGACTCTGAAGCTTGCCCACTCAATCACACATGCTTGACCAACTCAGTGGTTTATGAAGCCAAAGTCACTGTAGTGCTCCAAAGTAAGGAATTCCAAAAGAAAAATTACTTTTTTTTTTAACTTGCTTCAGCCAGCTGACTTTGGCCATGCTGGAGCACTGCCTTGAAGAATTTTAGTCAAATGAATTGACTCCAGGAATTATTTTTTCAAACCTGGTACTTATTCTATTGGTCCTTTTTTTTTGCCAATCTGCTAATTGACATGAACATAAACACACCAACATTGGTTGTCAAGTGGTGGTGGACAAGCACAAACACAAACACACATATATATGATGGGCTTCTTTCAGTTTCCATCTATCAAATCTACTCATAAGGCTTTTGTTGGCCCGAGGCTATAGTAGAAGACACTTGCCCTAGGTGCAATGCAGTGTGAGTGAACCTGGAACCAAGTGATTGGGAAGCAAACTTTTTACCACACAACCATGCTGGTTTATGAAAAACAAATTTCAAAAAAAGATACACAAGCAACTGGTTTCCTTTTCAGCACATATGTAAGAATAAAGCTACAAAGTTAACTAGTCATATATGGGAACTGAAGGTCAACCACACACCAAACACCACACACAATCAAGTGGAGCATGATGGTGTGATCAATTTTTTTTGTAAATGGATCAAAGAGATGCAGGCTTTGTGTAGCTGAAAATCTCATATTCTTTTTAGATCCAACAACTCCATGAACCTAGTAAATTCCAGCTCCAACATAATTAGTAACTGTAAACACATGGCCAAATTTCTCATTGAACTGGAAGATTCTATCCTCTTTGGATAAAACATGCAGTCTCACAGACATCAGCTTCCTCCTTATTGACATAGTTTACATATGCTGTATTAATTCTGATTCAAACACCATCCACATTAATTCTGATTTCAACAGACAAAGGGGATCCATTAGTCTTGCCAGAGATGTGTGAAACCTCTCTGATGCTGGTGACATTATAAAATATACCTAGCACACTCTATAAAGAGGTTGTCATAAGGAAGGACATCCAAACCAAAAATTGAAATTTCAAGTGTGACATAGGCCCCTGGATCCACTAGGAGTGGTGAACCATCCAATCCATGCCAGTATAAAACAATGAAAATAAAGACCTTGATCCTTGTACTTAATCTGGTACCTATTTTATCAATCTCTATTTATCTGAAGGCTAAGTCCCACAACAAATTGAGTTACAATCATTTAGGAACAAAAATGCTGCAAAGTATTGGTACTGATTTACACCGGATCACTCGTGCACACACATGCATGCACACACATGCATGCACATACACACACACAACAGACTTCCACATAGGTTCCATTTCTTAAATTTCACTCACAAATCATTGTTCAACTGAAGACCCACGGTGCAAGCTACTGGCCCAAAGTGTGACTGGGTGGAATTGAACCCAGAATACATCTGTGAAAAGGACTTTTTAACCACACAGCCATACTTTCCATCATTATTTTTCATTATACAATTCACTTCGATTCAGAATATATAATCAGCATGGTAAATATCAACAGTACCTGTAAATTCCAATTGCATTTATCCAAAAAGAACTTAGCTTTGCCCACATCCAGTCTTGGAACCTTTCTAATTAACTGGTCCATTTTTGTTTCCTTGTCATCCCTGTAATTAATTTTTAAAAAAATCAAATAACATTATTTGTAGTTTAATTTTTTTAACACAGGAAAATTATACAAACGTTTTCTGAAAAATTAACTTTGACACATGAACATTCTATTTCAAGAGAGATTTCTTTTTATATCAAACATAGTATGAAAACCAATAAAAGAAAATTTGTCAGTATTCCAAAATATATCTATGTTTAACCCTTTAATATTTAAACCAGCCATATTTGGCCCAAATATTCTGTTTTATGTTCAAACCAGCCAGATCTGGCCTCTCACACCTACCCAACAACGTCAGTCTAAGGTTAAACAATTACATCATTGAAATCTTGAAGCTTTTGAGATAATGCATGATTCATTCAAAACAACAGAGATAAATAAGGATTACATTTAACAGTAATCTGAATGGTAAAGGGTTAAACCATAGTTTTTTACTTATTTAGCAAGACTATATCATTGCTATTATGCAAAAGTGTTGTAAGTCCAAAACATTGCTTTTTCAGAAAATGAAAAAATGGTTTCACCATTCCATAGCAATCTGAAGCAGCTGGAGATATGATACTTTGACCAAAAGAACTAGCTATTGCAAGCAAAAATAAATATTGAAAAAAATGCATTTGGTCAAACTTGGACATATGACAGTTTAACATAATAGCAACAATATGTTCTTCAGAATAATAAATTTTAAGCAAATGTGGTGCAAATGGATGAGGACAGCTGTGTGAAAAAGTACCACACCCTAGCAGTTGAAGGAATCTGTGGAAGAGGTAGACCCTTTTTCTGTCTTTCTGTCTCTGTCACACTTAAACCTTTTAGCACCTGATACAAGATCACCTCCTCTAATTACTCCTTCCCTCCCCAAAATTTTTTGTCTTGCAAGTTACTTGGTGATCCTGCTAGTGATGGTGTCCTGTAAAAAGCATCCAGTCCACACTGTAAAGTGGTTGGCATTTGGAAAAGTATCCAGCTGTAAAAACAATGCCATAAAGCTGAACTCACCTGTGCTGATGCCACATAAAAAGCACACAGTCCACTATGTGGGGTGGTTGATGTTAGAAAGGGCATCCAGCCTTAAAAACCAGCCAAAACACACACAGAAGTTTAGTGTAGTCTTCTGCCAGGCCAGCTCCTATTAAACCATCCAATCCATTCAAGGTAGACATTAAACAATGATGATGCTGGTGATGTTAGTATTTATAAAAGACCAACACAGTTAAAACACTATGTGCAATAAAATCTGCTAAATGTTTGCAGATGTTCAGTTATTTCTTCATGCAACCCAAAGAATATATTTTCATTCAGCAATTTAACCAGTCATTTACTTCATACCAGCCAACAACAACAACAACAGCCCACAAGTCCATTTAATACTGCCATAATATAATTCCTAGCTTCTTCACAATACTGCTTTGTATCACTGCCTTCATTTCCCCTTCTCCACATAGCTAACCACTGAAATATTTAATCACACTATATTCTTTTTCATTTCCCACCCCCCACTATGAAGTTCAGTTTGTTTACTTGCTCCATTGTGTGTTTTGATATATCACAATCCATTGAAGCTGTGACGGTCGGAGGTGAATACTGTATCTTATTTTTAATGTTTTTGATTGTAAGGTATAACAAATATTACTATTTCTTAAGTAAGAAGCTATGATGGTAAACTTGTCACTTATAACTTAATTATAAATATTTATCACCATGCATAACTCTTAATTCAGGCTGCGTAAATGTTATGATGAATTATACATACCAAGACACAGAACGTGTGTTTAATGTGTGCATGTATGTTGAAGATGTGGATTCATATTCTTTTTACCGTTACATAAAAAAATACACAGTTTCATAAATACAGAAATAAATTTAACAAGTTGAAAGAACATGAAGTAAAGGAAAATAATTTCTACATTAGTTTATTTATGTACATTTGGCATAGTACAATTGGAAAGTAAGGTCATTTTGTCGTAGAGAATTACAACTTAAAATTCACACTAACTAATCTTTCATACTAACTACTAGAGTTCACAACAATTCAATCTTGTTGGATTTGAGTATTGAACATGGCATAAAGATTAGCCGATACTCAAAAGGGTGAGTGTCGTGGATTTGAGTGACAATCAACGATCACTGGAGAATTTCCCAAAAATCAGGGTTTTTATAACTGCTCATACAGGAATTCTAAGAACTGTACTTTGTGAAAGATTTCTTTAATGAAAGTTCAGAATTCGTATACGGGCAGTAATTTTTAACCAATGAGAAATCAACAATTTCTCCTGTTCGGGCAAACGAACCTATGTTCTCTCTCCGCCTCTAATGAGTTTGCTACAAAGCTATGGGGACCTCCAGTTTTTCTTTTCATGAGTGATTACTAGCCCATTCTAATATCTCATTGAAACATTCAGAAAATAATACTCACCCTTCATCTCCTTCTTTTAAAAGGATTATTTCATTATCACCTTCAACAGACACACACTCACCAGGCATAAGAATGTGTTTCTCAGACTCTGCAGATGTATGCTTGACTATTCTCAAATGTCTGGACAAAGTCTACAAAACAATATGCATTACACAAGTTAAACAGGATAATCCAAGAAAATTGATGATTGCCTGCTTCTGCATATAGCAAATATAAAATGTTCAATAAAAATAATCATTAGGCTAATAATGTCGTGTATAAAGCACTTATGCTGGTTTCATGAATAAAGCATCCATACTGATGCCATGTTAAAAGCATCCATGTTAGTGTCATGTAAAAAGCACTGGTGATGGTGCCACATAAAAAGCACTGGTGCTGGTGCCACATAAAAAGCACCAGGTCCACTGTAAAGTGGTTGGCATTAGGAAGAGCATCCAGCCACAGAAACCATGCCAAAACAGATAATTGGAGCCTGGTACAGCATTCTGGCTGGTCAGCTCCTCTCAGACTATCCAACCCATGCCAGCATGGAAAACAGATGCTAAATGATGATGACAACAACAATGATGATGATGATGATGATGATGATGATGATAATGAAGCTAATGATTTTGTTCTCTTCACTATGGGTTTAACTTCCATTTATTACAATTTCTTGACTCACTGGCCCTCGTGCCTGTGGCACGTAAAATCACCCACTACACTCTCAGAGTGGTTGGCATTAGGAAGGGCATCCAGCTGTAGAAACTCTGCCAGATCAGATTGGAGCCTGGTGCACCCACCTGGCTCGCCAGTCCTCAGTCAAATCATCCAACCCATGCCAGTATGAAAAGCAGATGTTAAATGATGATGATGAGGAGGATGAATTAAAACTATATTATGTTAGTATCCACTTTACTATTTGCTTTCCATTTAGCAGGAGTCCCTAGCCATTTTCTCCTCAATCATTATTTCAAGTTGTCATTCCAACCAGTATCTATTCATTATAACTCTATATTCAGTCATTTTAGCTCTAGAAATACTAAGAATACTTTGCTAAAGAGGTCTGATAATGCTGAAACCTGTCCATAGTTTCAATAGTGTTTACCTCTCACTCCATTCTAATCTTAATTCATTAAATTCTGGAGTTACTTATCCTACTTTTCTTAACCAAATTTAATCATCAAGCACATGATTTTTTTTTTTTTGTTTGTTCTCATTAAGTTTGTAATTTCAGTCAATTAAAATCTCTTCTCTTACTGCTTGAAGCATGTTAGCAGCAACCTTACTATTCATATAACTTAGTTTGCCATGAAGAAGAGA
This sequence comes from Octopus bimaculoides, assembly GCF_046866305.1. NCBI lineage: Eukaryota > Metazoa > Mollusca > Cephalopoda > Octopoda > Octopodidae > Octopus > Octopus bimaculoides. The sequence goes on along the minus strand of NC_142932.1, from coordinate 125,375,088 downwards.
AAATATAAAGCATTTCTAAGGTTTTTCAGTAGATGCCTCATATATCAGATATCTCCTCTTCATGACAACTTAATTTATATCACGTTGCGCATGGCTTAGTGGTTAGGATGTTGGATTCATGATCATAAGATTGCGATTTCAATTCCTGGACCAGGCGACATGTTGCATTCTTGAGAATAACATTTCATTTCACGTTGCTCCAGTCCATTCAGTTGGCAAGAATGAGTAATCCTACAACAGACCAGCACTGTGCCCACTGAATCGCCAATTTCAATTTCATCATTCTGAGAAGAATAAAACAAATACAACTAATACATGTTATATATATATATATGCGTGGCCGTTGCCAGTACTGCCTGACTGGCCTTCATGCGGGTGACATGTAAAAGCACCCACTACACTCTCTGAGTGGTTGGCGTTAGGAAGGGCATCCAGCTGTAGAAACTCTGCCAAATCAGATTGGAGCCTGGTGTTGCCATCCGGTTTCAGTCCTCAGTTAAATCATCCAACCCATGCTAGCATGGAAAGCAGACGTTAAACGATGATGATGATGATGATGCAATCAGTGTCATTGACTCAGTTCATCCAAGCCTGCTCAATAAATAATCTTTATTACAATGTTAGCTATTGCTTATTGTCTATTAAGAATTTCATGCCTTAATTCTTTTGTAAGTTTATTACTGTTTTTCTATAATAACATAAAAATGTAACACATATAACTAACATAAGAAATATAACTAAATAAAAAGCTACCTACCAAGTCTTTTGCATTTTCATCTTGAACAAGTTCACTATTGAACTGCTTAGTAGCAGCCTGTGGAAAAAGAAAAGAAAATTATTATACTAAGGCTCAATAAACATTTATTTTTCTTGTGTTAGTTACACAGGTATCAGACCTCTTATCTAGAATCCAGAAATTCAGTTATTTTTTAAACTGGCTGGCTTTGAATTTTACGGGCTGTAGTAGTTTGCCACACGGTCACTTTGTTTTGGTTTCCATAGCTTTTAAATGGCTTAATAGAGATCAAACAGACCCTGCTCTAGAAATGTATTAATTTGTATATATTATACAATTTTGTTCTTACTTTTTGTTGTTTATTTTATATTTTCAGTATATAGTTAGCCTGCGTCCAGAAATTCGGAAAATCCATAAATCTGGATCATCTCCGGTCCCACGGTTGCCAGATAAGAGGCACCTGTATATGTTCATAGTATCACTTACATTCATGTATCAGGTTATATCATCTATCTTTTACTTGTTTCGTTCATCAGACTGTGGCCATGCTGGGGCACTGCCTTGAAGAATTTTAGTCAACCCCAGGACTTTTCTTTTAAACTTGGTGCTTATCTTATTGGTCTCTTTTGCCGGACCATTAAGTTATGGAGACATAAACATGCTGACATTGGTTTACAAGTGGTAGTGGGGGAGCAAACAGAGACACAAAGACACACACACACACACACATGCGTGTGCACCCCCACCACACACACAGAGTATGCAAGAAAGGATCTGAAAACCCAGAAGATGACTTTCAGTCAGGGATTGTGCATAACAAATAAAGGATAGAATTGGTATTTCATTGATTCTACCATTTACAATTGTTTCAATAAAAATGGTTGATAAATCATATACTTTTGAAAACATAGAAGATAATGATATTCTTTTCTACTCTAGGCACAAGACCCAAAGTTTTTGGGAAGGGGGCCAGTCGATTAGATTGACCTCAGTACACAACTGGTACTTAATTTATCGACCCCGAAAGGATGAAAGGCAAAGTTGACCTTGGTGGAACTTGAACTCAGAACGTAAAGACAGACGAAATATCACTAAGCATTTTGCCCGGCATGCTAGCGTTTCTGCCAGCTCACCACCTTATAGGAGATAATGATATTGTCATATTGATTATATAAAATGTATTATTTAATGGTGAAGACACGTGGCTCAGTGGTTAGAGTATCTGGCTCACAATCAAAATATATAAGTTCAATTCCCAGCAGCATGATGTGTCATTCAGCAAGACACTTTATGTTGTTCCACTTCATTCACCTGGCAGAAATAAGTAGTACCTGTATTTCAAAGGGCCAGATTTGAGTACTCAACCAGCTGCACATTAATTTTATGAGCAGACTGTCGTGCTGATCAGATCAACTGGAACACTCATCATCACAACAGACAGAGTGCCAGTATTATACAATAACTGACTGATATTAAGCACCCTTCAATCCTTGGGTGATATGCAAAGCACCCTTCAACCATTGGGTGATATGCTGTGCCTGTGAAGACCTGTCAAACCAAGTGAAATCATAGGCATGGCTGATGCCATTGCTGTCTGACTGGCACCCATGCTGGTGGCATGTAAAAAGCACTGTTTGAACATTGGGCCTCATGAAGGCAGTGACGGGTAATGCTTGTGTAGACCTGTTAAGCCAGGTGAGAGCATAGTTATGGCCAATGTCAGTGTCAGGCCAGTGGCATGTAAAATACACTCACTACACTCTTGGAGTGGTTGGCATTAGGAAGGGCATCCAGCTGTAGAAACCTTGCCAAATCAGATTGGAACCTGGTGCAGTCCACCAGCTTACCAGTCTTCAATCAAACCATCCAACCCATGCCAGCATGAAAGCAGACATTAAATGATGATGATGATAATAGTCATAACTTTTGTGAGCAATTAGACATGGTTACAAAATGGATGAGTTTACTTATATATGGACGACCTGGTTGAGAAATGTTTAATTAATTAAGGCAGCAGGGCTTATTGTTAGAAATGTAAATGAAGAAAAAGTGGATTGCTATGTAATCGTATTTCTTAACAAGAACATTTTACAAGTTCCATTCATTAATCAATCCATAAATTCAGACATCTGTCTCGTTGAGACAGTGAAACATTTCAAAATGTGTAATAAATTCATCCACTTTGATCTCTGTTTGACAAACTGTTAGACTACATGACATAAAAGTGATTCAGCGTAAACACACATACATACATAAATCAAAAGCAAGCCTGTTAGCCTCACAAGTAAGACTGCAGTAGTTGACAAATAAAATGAAAAATGACTTACATCAATTTTCCAATTGTTTTTCTCCAAATAATATTTAGCTCGACCATAATCAATCCAATTGTCTATTGAGAACCGTTTAACAAGCAGAGCTTTGTTAAACCCCATCTTGTTCCAGTGTTTGCTGTGGACAATTAATAAAGAAACATAATACAGCTATTTAATTCTGAGAAATAAAGAAATTAGTGTTAAATTTTTATTTTTTTAAATGGCAGATTAATGTTGATGTACAATATAGTTTGATGAAAAATGTTTTAAATCAAAACCTAAATTAAAAATTGAAGTCTTTGGCAAAAAAACTACATAAAGGAACACATATAATTATATATGCACAATAAAACCCAGATTCATCCACTTACCTTTCAACAAATTTTTTTAAACATTTGAACCAATTCCTACTAGCTTCAGCTCCCTATAGGGGCTGGTACGAGCAGTATCTCTCTCAAACTTGGCTTTTTCAGAATAAATGCATCAACGTAATCATAAAGCAGGCTCTGGCTCAGGTTAATATCCCCTCAGTTCTGGAGTCATCAGGATTATCCAGAAGTGATGGGAAGAGATCAGATGGTCTTCCACTTTGTCCCTATGTAAGAGGTAGGTGTCTCATCTGGGATGTCACAGTCTGTGGCTCTTTTGCTCCTTCTCACATCCTGGATGATGTAGTAAATGGGAGGGTCACTGTTTCTGTAGGTGAACAGAACAAAATCTTTAAGTATCAGAACTTGTCAGTGAACCATTTCTTCCAGCCTGTGGAGTTTGAGATGTTTGGAAGGGCTAGGCTGATAACAAAAAAGCTATTGTCATCATTGGTGGCTCACCTTACTGAAGTGCCGAGTAATGCCCATGAGGGTGTTTGGCTATTCTGTATGTTGCTATTCTGTATGTTGACTTACTTCAGGAAGTTCCACTGAACCTTGTGATATGCAACCAACTGAAGCACTCAGTGTTGAATTCATGTTTTTTTTTTCTTTCTTTCTCTTTTTCTCCTTTTTCTTTCTTTCTTCACTCATGCTCCTGTTTTCTTAGGTTTGGGATTTGTATTTTAATGTAATTTTCTATTATATATGTATCATACACATATGTGTTATACATGTACTTAAATTATATTTTTAATAAATAAAACATGTATTGTTTGCATGAACTGAACTACAGTTTCTTTTTTTTTTTTTGTTTTTTTTTTTTTGTAACTTAATGTTCAGCTTATTTTTTTATAATTTAATAAAATATTTCATTGAGGGTTTTTCCTTTTTCTATTGTTTGCATGCCTTGGGGGTAAAATCATTAAAACTTATTAAAATATTACTACACTCATTTAATCATCAGCTAATTATTTTTCTTTGATCAGCGTTCATAAAACATTTTCCATCTCATTAGTACACTGGTATGAGTATTTTTTAAGCCTGCAGATACCTTTAACTACTGATGTACTTTGGGTTGTCTTTTTTTTTTCTTTTTCTTTCCCTCCCCATTCTCTTCTAAAAGGTAGATATTGTAGATTTGGCTAATCTATAAAATTTGAATTAATTTCAAATTTTCATAAGGCCAGTATTTCAGGGGAGGGAGTAAGTCAATCACATCAACTCCCACCCTCCATGCTCAACTGGTACTTAATTTATTGACCCCAAAAGGATGAAAAGCAAAAGTCAGCCTCAGTGGAATTTGAACTCAGAATGTAAAAAATGCTTAGCAGCATTTTGTTCAACATGCTAATGATTCTGCTAGTTCACTGCCTTACATATTTTATTCTTTTATTTGTTTCAGTCATTTGACTGCGGCCATGCTGGAGCACCACCTTCAGTCGAGCAAATCAACCTCAGGATATTTTCTTTGTAAGCCTAGTACTTATTCTATCAGTCTCTTTTGCCGAACCGCTAAGTTAAGGGGATGTAAAGGCACCACCATCGGTTGTCAAGCGATGTTAAGGGGACAAACACAGACACACAAACATATACACACACACACACACACACATATATATATATATATATATATATATATATATATATATATATATACATATATATATATATATACGATGGGCTTCTTTCAGTTTCTGTCTACCAAATCCACTCACAAAGCTTTGGTCAGCCCGAGGCTATAGTAGAAGACACTTGCCCAAGGTGCCATGTAGTGGGAATGAACCTGGAATCATGTGGTTGGTAAGCAAGTGCTTACCACACAGCCACTCCTGCGCTTATTGTATACAGTGCTTCAGGTGCACTACAATTCATCAGATAACTTACACTGATGCCACTTTCTCTTTTAGAAATAATCTTTTTGCTTTTACAGCAATGTTCTTTCATGCAGACATTGGAAAATATTTTCTGAGAAACAAATGATAATCACAATAACATTGATTTTCATATGGAGCCTAATTTATCTTCAGAAACACTGGTTCTGTTTCCAATAAGATAACACACCTCAGTGTTAACAAAAATTAGATGGAACATGTAAGGGAAAATCAGTTTGATTTTACGTGCAGATTAATTTTGGCATTTCTACAGATGTGTGTTCTGCCATACCGATTTTGTTGCCTTGTAACTTCCGGAAAAATGAATATTTTTTTATGAAACTTTCTACAAATACCTTCCAGAATGTGTAGATTACGATTATATTGGAATTTAATGAAAAACAAAAAAAGTTTGGTGGATTCGTATACATACAGACTGACACAGGTCACATACATCTACAAAATGAGACTCGAAATTTCAAAAAAACTGTAATGTGTGTCAGTATGTGTGTGTGTTCACACAATTTTACTTTTCACATCAAATTCTGATATAATTGTGGTCGCAAGGCAGATGCTTTGTCTGGGATGTCACAGTTAGCTACTCCTTTGCTTCTTCTCACATCTTGGATGCTGCGGTCAGGGCAAGATCCACAACTTCTGTGGCTGAGCAGAACAAAATCATGAAATACCACGATCTGTCGGCTAACGACATTTTCCATCCTGTGGCATTCAAGATGTTTGGTGGGGTCGGACCACTAACTGCAAGATTCCTCTCTTCACCGGCAACTCACCTGCAGAGGTAACTGGTGAGGCTCATGAAAGTGCTTGACTGTTCCAGTGCATCAACTTTGCCATCACCTACAGCAACACTGCAAGCATGCTGCCGTGCCTCAATAGCCATTAGTGAGGTTTCCAAGCACCCCCAACTTTTCAACCCAAGGTGGAGAGTTGTTTTTTTCTAATTTAATTTTGTAAAACTCTAATATAATAGATAATAAAATCAGGATTTGAACTCAGAATGTTAAGATAATCATTGTAATTTACACAATCTGAAAAGTATTTGTAGAAAATTTCATGAAAAAAACACACACTTTTCTGAAAGTTATGAGGAACAATACCAACTCATGTAAATTTTCCGAAACTCCACAGAAAAAACTTTTTCACAAATTCCAATATAATTGGAATCTACACCATCTGAAGCGTATTTCTTTGATGAATATCAATTTTTTTGGAGGGTATGAGGAAACAAAGTCGTAGAGAGAGCACACATTAGTAGGAATGCCTTAATTTTCTGTAGATGTAACAAATTCTCCTCTTGGATATTTGGAATGGTGCGATATATCATTTTGTGCCCTTTTGGTTCGACAACTCTGTAATACAATACATACTATGCAAGGGAGATAATTCAGGATGACTTTAAGTTCTTCATGTGCCAACACATAAACAGCGCGCGCGCATACGAACGCACACTATTTTTTGAAAATCAGTCAATGAAATGATTGTATTAATGTCCAAATTAACCCATTCGTGCCGAAATTTTTCTAGTAAATGAAATTGCCTGGGAGTTCACAGATACTACTATTTTGGGTCAATGGAAATACCTTCACCTGGGAACAGAAAAAGAAACAAACCAGCATCGGAGATGCTAACAAGTGTGTGGAAAACAAATATGAAAAAGAATGTGCGCTGACGACCCGGGGGGGAGGGGAAAATTCACAAGATTTGATTTTTCCGTCATCGGGTAAAATGTATCTATATTGATTTTTTTTTTTTTTTTTATGGAACCCACGTTTTTGGTTATGGAGGATCCGATTATGAAAAAAGGTTTTTCAAAATTCTTTTTTCACTTTTCCCGAAATTTTTTTTTTTTTTTGTAGAAAAATACGAAGATTATGATTCTGAAAAAAATTTTGTTTGTAAAATTTCAATTTTTCAACAAGGAAAGAAAAAAAAAATATACCTTCAGGCCTTCAAGCCGGCTATCCACATGCTAGAAATAACAGCCAAATCTTACAAAACTGCGATAACATAATAAAATTTCGAAAATACGATTTTTGAAAAAAAATTTTTTTTTAATAATTGGATCCTCTATAACCAAAAACGCGTGATTCCGTAAAAAAAAAATCAATACTTATCCATTTTACCCAAATTTATAACGGAAAAATCGGATCTTATGAATTTTCCGAAAGTTCCCTCCCCACCCACCAGGGTCGTCAGCGCGCATTTTTTTTTATATTCGTTTTCCATGCACATGTTAACATTCCTCACCCCAGGATGGTTAATTTTTTTTTTTTTTTTTTGTTCCCCGCTGAGAATTTTTATATTGACCTTATTTTGCCCTAAATAACAACAGACAAAATATTTCATTGAAATCCGTTTGATGCAGACTGCATACGCGTTAAGAACAGGTTTCATTCTTTGATACAGATCATACACAAATCACAACTTGTATCAAGTATTTGTTTTATACCCTTATAAATTAAGTGTCAGTTTAAACGGACGATCGGCTTGAATGGGTTAAGGAAACATTCGTTACCGTGATTTCCGTACACTTTCTCATTATAAAGAGTTGTGTGTGTGTGTATAATTATATACATACATACATACATACATATATATATAGGCCAGCCATAAGGCGATAGCGTGGAGGCGCAATGGCCCAGTGGTTAGGGCAGGGGACTCGCGGTTTCGACTCCCAGACAGGGCGTTGTGAGTGTTTATTGAGCGAATACACCTAAAGCTCCACAAGGTTCCGGCAGGGGGTGGTGGCGAACCCTGCTATACACTTTCACCGCAACTTTCTCTCACTCTTTCTTCTCGTTTCTGTTATACATGTACTTCAAAGGGCCAGCTTTGTCACACACACACACACACACACACACACACATATATATATATGCGTAGGAGTGGTTGTGTGGTAAGTAGCTTGCTTATCAACCACTTTGTATGTATGTAACATGTTCCATCGCAACTCATGTTTGCTTGGTATTCATGCATTGTATTATTAGGAATAAAACAATGAAAATAGTTCCAATCATTGCAAATGTATCGTAACGGACTCTTCCCGAAGAGTTCGGCAATTTCTGTTGTTTGAGTAAGAACGACACAGCCCTGAACATAGAGTTACCATCACCCATGACTTTATTAAAGGGTTGATTGAAATTAATAAATTAATTCTACGTTTATGGATTTGTGTTGCAAGATTCCTGATGTGAAATCTCCAGTAGTCATTAATTTTTCTTTTCTTTTTTTGCCAAACACACGCACCATATATTCCTTCTTCGCTCGTTTATTCCTGTTCTTATACTAACTCATGTCCTATTTCTTTACTGCCCACAAGGGGCTACACAGAGAGGGCAGACAAACGGATTAAGTCGATTATATTGACCCCAGTGCGTAACTGGTACTTAATTCATCGACCCCGAAAGGATGAAAAGCAAAGTCGACCTCGGCGGAATTTGAACTCAGAACTCATGTCCATTGTCCGGACAATGGACATGAGTTAAAATAAGAACAGGAATAATTAAGTGAAGAAGGAATATATGGTGCGTGTGTTTATTTAGCCAAAATAATAATAATAATAATAATAATGACCATCCCGAAATGCAACAATAATAAATTAATATAACTGTTGAATATTTTTTCAGTAAATTTAGTAAGGGACTTCACCTTCAGTTTAAACTTTACGTGGTTTTGTGAACAGAACGCGACGGAAAACTACAACCCCCAAACGGGATAAGATTCTAAGTGATAGGAATTTCTCCTCAAGAAATTTGTCTTTCTAACTTTGCGATGGATGAATGAGTGATTATAATTTTGTAAATAATAAAAACGAAGTTAATAAGGTACTTCACCTTCAATGTTGTTGACTTCAGACGTCGTCTTCTTCGTGAAGAGAAAAATGATTTGACTCGAAGTATTTAGCAGACGATAATTTTAAAATTATCGTCTGCTCACAAATGGGGAGGAAATGAATACTTCGGTTATTTCCGGATAATTTCGGTTTAAACCGAGTCGTGTCTATGAATGTATGTTGGGGAGAGAGGAGAGAGAGAGAGAGAAAGAGAGAGAGACAAGCAGAGAGTGAGAGACAGAAGGAAAGAGAGCAAGAGACAGAAGGAAAGAGAGCGAGAGAGAGAGAGAGAGAGGGGGAACGCGCGAGAATGTTACTCTGAAAGATAGCTGTATTAACGATACCATTCCACTCCCACTCTACACTTATAAGTTACACAACTCTGTTCTTCTTTTGATATCAGTTACACTCATTATGCCAGCACCGCCATTGCCCTTACTTAGATAACTTAAATAGGTTTCGTCTAGTAGAGGCGCAGGCCATGTCTAACTTAATAGCACTACTAACATTCTTGCCCAACCAATCCTTCAATTTTAAAAGTTATAAGATATATATATATATATATATCTTATCACAGTCTGTTAAAGTCTGTCATACCGGCCATGACGAAGGGAAATAGCCCTGAAACTCGAGTCGCCTTTATATATATATATTTATATTTATATATTTATATATTTGATCCTTTATATTGAACACTCAATATTTCATCTACATTCAATACTTTCTTTCATGGTGCCATCCATTTTTATGTTATTTTATTTTATATTGTATATTGTATATCATATTATATATTCCATATTCTATACCCCACATTAGTTCTGCAGGAATATAAATAAAACATAAAAAACAGACAGTGTTGGAACTCTTTTAAGCAAAATAATATATTCCTCTATACACAATCATACAAAAAACCCCACCTTTTTTGTATTTATTTTTACTCGCATATATATATATATATATATATATATATATATATATATATATATATATATATATACTTGCTGAACCCTAAATTTTAAATTGTGTGTGTGTATATATATATATTTATATATATATATATATATATATATATATATATATATATATATTTATATATATATATATATATATATATATATATATTTATACAGTCAATCCAAACAAGAAAAAACAAGAGAAAACACGAAGAAACAACGCGAGGACGTGGAATAAGTAGTGTTATTGGATACTCAGAAAAGGAAAGAAATATATGTGTGTGTGTGTGTGTATATATATATATATATATATATATATATATATATATATATATATATATATATATATATATATAACTTTTATAAGGAATATTCTAAAAGAATATGTAACTGAACTTATATTGAGTGCTCTATTATTTTGAGCAAATATATATATATATATATATATATAATAATAATAATAATAATATGACAACAAAAGAATGAATGAGACCTATTATGTAAATAGAGGAGCGTTTTTGTCTTAATAATTGATGAGATGTCAAGTAGCCTTTAGCTCCAGCATCTGGAACACCACTATTATGACAAGAAACTGATTGTCCTATATTATATATACAGACATACACACACACACAGCAATAAGAAAATGGAGGGGATCAAGATGTGGTATTCATCAACTTTTAGACATTATGTCTATTCATTTATTTTTTATAAAAGCAATTATAACAATATACATACATGTATAACATATTATGCTTTACATATACAATATATAAAAATACCAGTAATTATTAAAATATATAATTTGGAGCATAGAAAGTAGAAAGCATCCTACTTTCTACACTCAAGTTACATATTTTAATAATTACTGGTATATTTATATATTGTATATGTAAAGCATATTATGCTATACATGTATGTATATTGTTATAATGGCTTTTTTTTTTAAATAAATAAACAGGCATAATATAATGTCTAAAAGTTGATGAATACCGCCTCTTGATCCTCTCCATTTTCTTATTGCTGTATAAATTAAGGGTAAAAAAAACCTTATTTACCCTCACCCATTTATTACATTCGGTAGTGTAATTGTCATGCAATGAAAAAACACTTGTGTATTAGTAATTGGGTATTCTACCAGCAGCATATTGGATAGATATTATCCCTTAGTTGGATTCACAACCTCTAACTCTCTTGGAATTATATATATTCGCCATGATAGATCAGTAGCCACTACACATTCTTTATTTTCTCTCCTTGATTCTTTCTGTGTTCGTTTCTGTGGAAGAGCGTAGGCTTGAAATGTTAAAAATTTTTTTCACTTCCTGAGCATTATACTAATACATCTGTTTGTTGTCTACACCACCTGTCTTCGTCTGTTGTCTTTTTCATGAATTTTCCCTATACATATATATATATATATATATATATATAAACAAATAGTAAATGAGTATATGCATATATACATACAGGTATGTGCATACCGACATCCACTTGTATGTATAGGTGCATATCTGGGTACAGGACATTGCAAACAAAACGTAGACGAGAAAACACACAAGCCACATAGAGAACATTCTTCTTCATCATATATATATATATATATATATATATGCACGCACACATACATATCTATCTATCTATAGATAAATACCAGAGTAAGCACATAAATGTGAAACAAAGTAGAAAAAGAATAGTATTCAAATACCAGATGTAGAGTAAAATGCCTTATTAATGAAACTGCAAAGACATCACAAAAACATTCAGTCTTTGCAGCTTTATTAATAAAGTATATATATATATATATATATATATATATATATATATATATATATATGTATATATATATATATATATATATATGTATATATATATATATATATATATATGTATATATATATATATATATATATATATATATATATATATATATATATATATATATATATATATATATATATATGTATGTATATATATATATATATATATATATATATATATATATATATATATATTTATCTTATGATATTTACTTTACTTTATATTATACTTATTTATTGTGCTTTTAATTATTAATTTTTCTATATGTGATAGTGGATTTTCATCGATGAGTTCTTGAAAATTGGTTATTTTCCCTAAAACTATATATATTTTATATATACTTTATCTATAAGGCTCAATTTAATTTTAATTTTTTATAAATTGATTTTAATTGAGTCTTTTACCTGTAATTTTGGATTTTGTCCCTAATAATATTATTATATATATATATATATATATATATATATATATATATATATGTATATATATATGTATATATATATATGTATATATATATATATATATATATATGTATATATATATATATATATATATATATATGTATATATATATATATATATATGTATATATATATATATATATATATATATATATATGTATATATATATATATATATATATATATGTATATATATATATATATATATATATATGTATATATATATATATATATATATATATATGTATATATATATATATATATATATATATATGTATATATATATATATATATATATATATATGTATATATATATATATATATATATATATATATGTATATATCATCATCATCGTTTAACGTCCGCTTTCCATGCTAGCATGGGTTGGACGATTTGACTGAGGACTGGTGAAACCGGATGGCAACACCAGGCTCCAGTCTGATTTGGCAGAGTTTCTACAGCTGGATGCCCTTCCTAACGCCAACCACTCAGAGAGTGTAGTGGGTGCTTTTACGTGTCACCCCGCACGAAAACGGCCACGCTCGAAATGGTGTCTTTTATGTGCCACCCGCACAAGCCAGTCCAGGGGCACTGGCAACGATCTCGCTCGAAAATCCTACAGGAGCCAGTCAGGCGGTACTGGCAACGGCCACGCTCAAAATGGTGCATCTCATGTGCCACCCGCACAAGAACCAGTCCAGGGGCACTGGCAACGATCTTACTTGGCTTGCCGGGTCTTCTCACGCACAGCCCATTTCCAAAGGTCTCGGTCCGTAGTCATCGCCTCGGTGAGGCCCCAATGTACGAAGGTCTTGCCTCACCACCTCAGCCCAGGTCTTCCTGGGCCTACCTCTTCCACGGGTTCCCTCAACTGTTAGGGTGTGGCACTTTTTCACGCAGCTATCCTCCTCCATTCTCACCACATGTCCATACCAGCGCAATCGTCTCTCTTGCACGCCACAACTGATGCTTCTAATGTTCAGCTTTTCTCTCAAGATACTTACACTCTGACGGGTATTCACATTGACATTACACATCCAACGGAGCATACTGGCTTCATTCCTTGCGAGCTTACGTATGTCCTCAGCAGTTACAGCCCATGTTTCACTATATATATATATATATGTATATATATATATATATATATATATATATATATATATATATATATATATATATATATATATACACACACACACTCATACACACGTGTGTGTGTGTGTGTGTGAGTGTATAACAAATAGTGAGGGCTGATCAATCCAGGTAAAATACTCCATAAGCTCTCTGTTGGTACACCACGCTAACACTATTACTTAGATTAGTGAAGAATTCCAAGCAATCTTTTGGTAGGGTCCCAAGTTATGGTTCATCACAATTCTATACTGTAAATCCCTGGATGGGCTTCAGATGAATTGGTTTTTACAGAGTGAGATATAAGAAACAAGTTACAAATAATGGCCATTACACATAATTCCTTTATTAGAGCAAAACTTGGTTTACAGTTGTTTCCAGTAGTCATTATAGGTACAATTACTGATAGGTTTCCTTAATTGATGAATAGACCAGTTGAGTAAACCTATCAATAATGTACTTAGAATGACTACTGGAAACAGTTGTAAGCCAAATTTTGCTCTAATAAAGGAATTATATGTAATGGCCATCATTTATAGTTTGTTTCTTATATCTCACTCTGAAATTATTGTGTATAGTGCTCACTATATGTGTGTGTGTGTGTGTGTTTGTGCGTGTGACCGTCTTTGTCACTGTTCTACTACAAATAAACATTAAAGAAATAAAAATTTTATATGGAACTTGCCAAACGTATAGTTTCACTTTCTCGAGACTAATACCAATCAGTAAATATGTCTTTCTTCTTAGTTGAAATTTACAGAAAAACAAAAGGCAAAGACAGGTGTATAAACAACAAGCAGGTGTATTAGTTTGATGCTCGGGAAGGTGAGAATGTCTTTTATGTTTCGAGCCTACGCTCTTCAACAGAAAGGAATATGAGGAAATAAACAGAGAGAATAAAAAAAAAACTGGTGGATTTAGCAGTCAATCAGGGTAAATGGTTGGAGAAAAGTAGTTGGACAGGAGAGCTGCACAAGCACAGCTTCACTCGAGGGAAGGGAATTGGAGGGCAGGGAATTTAAATTACAATTTTTTTTTTTTTGCTTATATCCCAGCAATGAACCACACATGATACTTTCCTATCATCAAACCATAAAATGTGTTTATCACGAGAAAAAATTGAAAAACTTCAATGCATGTGAGAGTGATAAAGAAACAAGGAAGGTGTTCATGGGATATAATAGAAACAACAGTCAAATCTCCCTTGAATGACATACCTTTTCATCTATATATATATATATATATATATATGTGGCCGTTTTCGTGCGGGTGACACGTAAAAGCACCCACTACACTCTCTGAGTGGTTGGCGTTAGGAAGGGCATCCAGCTGTAGAAACTCTGCCAAATTAGATTGGAGCCTGGTGTAGCCATCCGGTTGCACCAGTCCTCAGTCAAATCGTCCAACCCATGCTAGCATGGAAGCGGACGTTAAACGATGATGATGATGATGATGATATTGCACCAAAAAGGCTTCTCCCATGGTTTTTTAGCATGCAGTGCCCAAAACATTAGCTGGAGGGTGGTACTGAGGGGTGGTGATGAAAATCATAAATTTTCAAATAGGTGTTTTTTCATAAAAAAGATACCCTCCCTCCCACTATATCATTTCGAAGGCTGTGGTGGAAAATAAATTGGAAAAATCCCCATCAAGACTAAAAAAATCTAATTGATGTGAATGTCCTGATCAGAAACTCCGATAAAAAAAAAAAAATTGATAAATCTCCATTTTTCTGGAACTTATGAAAACATAAAGCCAACTTGCATAAATTTTATAAAACTTCTCTCCCAACCCTCGAAAAAAAATTTCATAACAAATTCTGATATACATTATTTACATTTGACAGATATTTGTCCTCATCTTGTTTATTGTTAACACAACGTGTCGGCTGATATACCCTCCAGCCTTCATCAGGTGTCTTGGGGAAATTTCGAACCTAGGTTCTCATTCCTAAGGTATTTTTCGATGTTACTGTTATTATTATAATTATTCAGGTCACTGCCTGGAATCGATCTCGGAATCTTGGGGTTAGTAGCCCACACTCTTAACCACTATGCCATATGTCTGTGGGCAATTATGAGGAGAATTTTAGGGCTTATAAATCTAATATTTTCCTATCCTTCCTTAATACCGATTCCCATATGCTTTCATATCTGCACTCGGTCTGCTTAGGGATTTATGTAATCTGAAGTGTGAACATAAAAAAAAATATTCTGGAAGTTATGAGGAAACAAATTTGGAGTGGGTGGGCACACTTGTGAAAGTATGCCTAAAAAATAGACATTTTTCTGAAAGTTATGAGGAAACAAAACTTTCCTTTCGAGGGCTAATATTTCCTTTCAAGGGCTAATACAGAATCCCAGCCCCTGGAAAAATGCATTTAAAAAAAAATATTTTTCGGATTCTTACATTTTAGATGTCGGAGATTACAAATATGCAAAAAAAAAATTATAATTTCATTCTCCACACCCATCCAATTAAAAATCTTTGAACTTTTTTCAAAATTTTTTTCTCCTATATTTTAGATGACGGAGATTCTGAATACGCAAGAAACCACCTTTTCAAGATTTTTAATTCAAAAAGCATATAGATATATGTATAAAGAATAGATAGATATGAATGTCTTCCTGGGGTTAAAAACAATAGTAACACCGTCTTTTATAGGACTGCCACATTTAATTGACAAATATCTCTTATGAATAAACAGATAGGGATAAATAGATTGACAGACAAATAAATGTATGGTTGAAACAGCTCAAAATTTAAAATTGGGGGAGGGGGTAAAATTTAAGCCCCTTGTTAAATTTTATAACATTAATGCTTGTTTCTCATAAAATGGTGTATATTTAATTTGATTACTTAAGGCAAACAAGTAAAATGCAAATTATTTTCACTTAAACGCTTTTGTCTATATTTAATTTCAATTTGCATATGTTCGTCAATTTGCTACAATCTGTTTAAAGAAAACAGAATCAAAATTTTAAATTGGGTGGGGGGGGCAAGTGGTGGTGGTTTTGGGATAGTGTGGGGGGGGGGGGGGGCAGTTGAAATTAAAAATTTTTTTTTGCATATTCATAATCTCTGACATCTAAAACGGAGAAGTCCAAGAAAATTTTGCATGGATAGCAGTGGGGAGGGGGGAGTACTTCAGAAAATTCACAAGATCTGATTTTTTTTCCCCTCGTAACTTTAAGGAAAATGGATATCTTTTAATGAAATTATATATATATTCCTTTCAAACAGCATGCATTACGGATGCCTAATGTGCCACAAATCTCTTATTTTTGTTTGGCGGGTAGAAACCGGAACTATTGGAAAAAGTTTTTATTTTTTTCAATGACTGAATTACGGTGACCTAATCTGCAATCTGGGATTAATATATCCAGTGATTTTTAAGAGATATATAAAAGATATTTCGTTTTAATATTCTTTTCTACTCTAGGCACAAGGCCCAAAATTTTTGGGGAGGGAGCCAGTCGATTAGATCGACCCTAGTACGCAACTGGTACTTAATTTATTGACCCCAAAAGGATGAAATGCAAAGTCGACCTTGGTGGAATTTGAACGCAGAATGTAAAGACAGACGGAATACTGCTAAGCAAGTGTGGCATGCTAACGTTTCTGCCAGCTCCCTGCCTTCATTTTGTTTTATTAGCACACCGAGTGAACTGCTTGGTGGTATTTCGTCAGCCATTATACGTTCTGAGTTCGAAATCCGCCAAGGTCGACTTTGCCTTTCATCCTTTCAGGGTCGATTAAATAAGTACCAGTTACGCACTGGGGTCGATGTAATCGACTTAATCCCTTTGTCTGTTCTTGTTTGACCCCTCTATTTTTAGCCCCCTGTGGGAAATAAGAAAATAAATATTATAATTTTACTTGTTTCCCCCACACACAAACACTAACGTGGTTTTTGTAGGGATTTTCTATCATTCTTTCTCTCTTCTGTCCAGACTGCGTAACCACTAATTTTTATAACTTCAGCATTTCCATTTATTATTCTTTTCAAACTTGCTTGAATTTTCAATCTAATGTAATCCACATTCTAGAAAACGTATTTCGGCAAAATGTTATCTTAAAATATGGATAAAGAAAAGGGGCTAATGCAGTTTCGCCCCTCACCTTCAAAAACGCATTTTTGGGGGTCCCTCACCTTTATTTTTCCAAACAAAAATTAGGGGTTTACGGCACATTAGGCATCCATAATGCATATCGTTTAAAAGTTATTTATATACAACTTTGGCGAAGGTAAAGAATACGCACACCCGGTGGTTAGGGGTTAGGGTATTTGTTACGCCGAAAACCGGTGGTATACGTATTCTTTATTGCCCCCACAACTTCATTAAAAGATATTTATTTTCCTCAAAGTTATGGGCAAAAACCTCGGCTCTTGTGAATTTTTCAAAGTCCTCTCCCTACCCTCTCGGAAAAGATTCTACCCACAAATTTCTTTATAACCATAATGTACGCCGTTTGAAAAGTATTTATATAAAATTTCATTTTAAAAAATCCCATTTTCCTAAAATGAGGGAAAAACTCGGATCTTGTGAATTTTCCGAAGTCCTTTCCCCATCCACCACCATTGCTTTCCGCGCATTTTTGTTTTCATATTCGTTTCCTACACATTTTTTTTTTTTTTTTTTGGTAAATTTTCTGATCTTCACTAGGGTGTTAGGGTTAGGGTTAGGATTAGCGTTTAGGGTTATGGTTACGGTTTTAGGGTTAGGATTAGGGTTAGGGAATTCCGTCCCTAACCATAACCATAACCGTAACCCTAACACCCTATTGAAGATCGTGCGGGTGTTAATCTGAAAATTTACCCTTTTTTTTTAACACCTGTTGCAATATTTTTTTTGTTTTCTTTGATTTCGTTTCCGGGTAATAATTGTAAACATTAACCATCATGATTGTTTCAAAAGAATGCATTTTCAAGAAGAGGTGCGATTCTGCTTTAGCCCCAAATTTCAATACAATTCTAATTTATACCATCTGAAAGGTATTAGTACAAAAAAATTTCATTAAAAAATATTAATTTTTTCTGAAAGTGATGAGAAAACAGTCGAAGGTGTACGCTTTTGTAGATAAACTATATATTGGTATATATGTACGCCTCCCGCTTTTTTTTTTACATTAAATTTCGATATAATCATAATCAATATCAACTGAAAGAATTTTGTGGAAAATTTCATTGAAATATATCCATTTTTCTGAAAGTTAAGAGGGAATAAAGTCGGAAACACGGATATACAAACTTATGTAGGACATTCGAAAATTTATGCCGAAGTCATTTCAATCGATGAAATATTTCTAATTAAATTTCTTGTCTTCCAGACAAATCATATTTATTACCAAAATAAAAAGTTTTTCCAACCCCCAACCAATCTCTTCTCACTTTTATTAATCGTAAAAGTTTATTTTTCGTTCAAACTTTTTTCATTTCCTGGTTCCCTTCAGTATAAATACTTTCAAATAAAACTTTAGAGACAATCAAACTTAACTTTATATTACAGAAATGTAGTTATATATAAACTTGAAAATTAGTTTATCATGTAATTTCCAATATCATTATTAACATTAGTAATAATAATGATAAGATATTAATAATAACAATATAATTAAGCGAGCAAAACAATCTTACCTTCCTCCACTCAACTGAAGCCGAAGGAATTAATGACGGAACTGTGCTTCCCTGACACCGGTCAATGGCAGTTACAACGATAATAATTCACTTTCAGTTTTAAATTTCGTTCTCCCACCTTGTTAATGTTGATATAATAATTTTGTTTACGTAAATCAGGTTCAATTTGTTAATTCTTAAGAGAAAATATTCAATTAGTATAAAAAATTTGCTTTGATTTTAATTCGAACAATAGCAGTGTTTTCTTTTTTTTTTAGCAGACGACAATATTAGCAATGAAGTTTGCTGGGGAAGTAAGTTATCGAGTTTATTTGTGGAGCAACAAATTACTTGACTTACTGATTCTCAAACTGACTAAAGCCACTAAAAGATACTAATGAAATTCTCTACTTTGCCATACCTCCTTATTAATGAGAAAACAACATATAATTCTATCTTCGCCTTAGTGTTGGACGATTAAAAAGAAAATCAAATTATCTCTAATAGATTTTGTTGAATTTCTTCCAACAACTCTAAATTTTCATCAGATTGTTTTCAAAAAATTAAGCTCTAATGTAGACAAGAAATTTGGAATTGTGGGTACTACTAAAGCAGCGCGGATCCGAACACGCAGTCGCGCGTCCGCGCTAGCTAGTCTTCAGTGGTCGATCCTAACCCTAACCCTATCCCTAACCCTAACCCTAACCCTAACCCTGTCTCTAACCCTAACCCTATCCCTATCCCTAACCCTATCCCTAACCCGCGTGTGCAAATGAATACGTGTTTAGGGTTAGGGTTAGGGTTAGGATCGACCACTCACGACTAGCTAGCGCGGACGCGCGTCTGCGCGTTCGGGTCCGCGCTGCTGTAGTAGTACCGGAATTGTGGGGAGGAATTTCAACCATGTTTCGTGGTCTGCTACCACAACAGCTCCTTTATAGGATCCAGTTAGCTCAAGACATCATCAGGAGGAACCACGTCCGGTTTCGGCCCCTACTCCTCTACCGTTTTGACGTGGCGGGGCCACCCCCTTTCAGAGGTGTCTTCAGCTCTGGTGTTGGGTGCATGTCTTCTTTCACTGTTTGTGACTGTTCTAATTCAACTGTGGAATGTCCCTCGCTATGGTTATTTTCCAGGAGGTTCTGGCCACACGTCTTACGGTTCATCAACCCGCGTTGTTGAATTACTTTCTTCCGACATACCTTCCCTTGGTGGATTAGGATCCAGTTAGCTGAAGACATCATCAGGAGGAACCACGTCCGGTTTCGGCCCCTATTCCTCTACCGTTTTGACGTGGCGGGGCCCCTCCTTTCGGAGGTGTCTTCAGCTCTGGTGTTGGGTGTATGTCTTCTTTCTTCTATTCCCTGGCCTCTTCGATGCAGCATCAACGAGTGTCAGCGTCCAACTGATCGTCATGTCAAGTTCCCCTTTTTATATCTGCTGCTAGGCTCCAGCAGGCAGCCCCAGCTAGTTGTCACGTGACACTGTCTAAATTTCCCGCTGCTAGGGTCCAGTATGAATTTTAAACATACACACACACACACACACACACAGAAAATCTGCCTTTTATAGTATAGATTAATGAATGCGATTTTCGTAACCAGCATGCAAAACTACAACAGAGTTACATTCTTCGAAAGATAATCTTGGTTATCTTTTCTATTACTTTCACAAATCTGGAAATTTTAAAATAAAATGAACATTTTCACATTTGCTATATTGATGTCATTTTTCACACTGAATCCGAGCGAAGGTAAGGAATACACACACCACCTGTATTCGGCGTTTAGGGTTAGAGTTAGTGTTAGGTTTAGGGCTAGGGTTAGGTTTACGTTTAGGGTTAGATTGGGGTTACGCCGAAAAGGGTGCTGTGCCTATTCTTTATCTCCACCTGAATCCAAATTTTAGATTCATTTATTCACAGGAATTTGTAGAAAATGTCATAACCATCACATCCTTGTCTCGTTATTGAACATGGCAATTTGTCTGTCCCCCCTTTCAAATCAACACAGGGCCAGTTCCATTTTTGTCATGAGAAACACTGACAAATGAATTGTTTGTAGCCTTTACTGGCCTTCACTTCTTTCTACTCACTGAATCTGTTTAGTGTAATATTTAGATAGGAACCCAGAAGAGATTTAATTACAATACATTGAAATGTTCTTAAATTAAGCGGCGTTCATTTTCGTTGTCTTATTAATAGTCAATAATTGTGTGATGCTGATTAAATGTTCGTGCTTAAACTTTCATCATATAAAATATTTAATTTAGTGAAAAGAAATGGATTTTACAAAAAAAAAAAACAAAGAAAGAGAGAAAAAAATAACGCAGCATCAAGTGCTTCAGTTGGTGTCTTATTTGGTGTTTGGAGTGATTACTAGTGATGGCGATGTTATGCCTCCATTCATCTTCCCACACAGCCTCACATTCAACAAGGAGGCCTACATCAAGTACCTAGAGAAGGTAGTGCTGCCCTGGGTCAAGAGTGTGGCTGCTGGAAGACCCTATGTCTGGCAACAAGACTCTGCATCATGCCACACAAGCAGGAGAACCCAGTCATAGCTGTCAGACAATTTCTGTGACCATACCACCCCTAACATCTGGCCACCTAACTCCCCAGACTGAAATTTCCTTGATTATTATGTGTGGAGCACATTTGAGTGAGAGACCAACAAAACTCCTTGTAACACCAAAGATGAACTGAAGGCAAGGATTATAGCAACATTCATCAACTTAAGCAAGGAGACTGTCCAGAAAAGTTGCAGGAGATTTCGAAGTTATCTGCAGGCCGTGATTGAAGCCAATGGCGATTTTATTGAATGAATTTAGTCTTTAGTATTTCAAGATATTTTAATGTAATTTTGGTAAATATATCTGTTAAAAAGAGATGTCAGTGTTATTTTCCTTTTTGTGTAATGTAGACAACAATATATTCACCGCATCCTATATATATATAACTTCAATCGCAAGGAACGAAGCCAGTATGCTCTGATGGATGTGTAATGTCAGTGTGCTTACTAGACAGAGTGTAAGTACCTTGAGAGAAAAGTTGAACCGAAGAAGCATCAGTTGTGGTGTGTGAGAGAGACAATTGCACTGCTATGGTCATGTGGTGAGAATGGATGAGGATAGCTGTGTGAAAAAGTGCTACATCCTAGAGGTTGAGGGAACTTGTGGAAGAGGTAGACCCAGGAAGACCTGGGATGAGGTGCTGAAGCATGACTTTCGAACATTAGGCCTCACCAAAGCAATGACTTGTGACCGAGACCTTTGGAAATATGCTGTGTGTAAGAAGACCTGGCAAGCCAAGTGAGACTATAATCTGAGGCCTCTGCCAGGGGCGCAGCCAGCCCACTTATGCGTACCTTTCCTTCATTGGACACTAAACTGTGTTTGCTAAGACCTGTTGAGGCAAATGAAATCGAACCAAATTTCGACGACTGGCACCAATGCCGACCTCTCCTTCATTGGACACTAAACTCGGCTTGCGAAGACTTGTTGGGGCAAGTGAAATCGAAATTGAACCAAATTTGACGACTGGCACCAATGCGAACCTCTCCTTCATTGGACACTAAACTCCGCTTGCGAAGACCTGTTGGGGTAAGTGAAATCAAAATCATGATTGAACCAAATTCGATGACTAGCACCTGTGCCAGTGGAGCGCTAACAGCACTGTCCGAGCATGATCAATGCCAGAGCAGCTGACTGGCTTCCGTGCCAGTGTCACGTAAATAGCACCATTTGAGCATGATTGTTGCCAGTGTCACCTTACTGTCACTTGTGCCGGTGGCACATGAAAAAGCTTTTGAGCGAGGTCATTGCCAGTGCCACTGGACTGGCTCCAGTGCAGGTGGCACGTAAAATACACCATTTTGAGCGTGGCCATTGCCAGTACTGCCTGAGTGGCCTTCGTGCCGGTGGCACATAAAAGCACCCACTGCACTCTCGGAGTGGTTGGCATTAGGAAGGGCATCCAGCTGTAGAAACTCTGCCAAATCAGATTGGAGCCAGGTTCGCCAGTCCTCAGTCAAATCGTCCAGCCCATGCTAGCATGGAAGGTGGACGTTAAATGATGATGATGAACTAGTATGCTTTTCTGAAGCTTGATAGAAATGAAGCTAGTATGCTTTACTGGATGTGAAATGTCAATGTGCATGTATGACATAGTGTAAGCATCTTGAGAGAAAAGTTGAGCATAAGAGGCATCAGATGTGGTGTGCAAAAGAGAAGACTATGCTGGTATGGCTATGTGATGTGTATGAGGACGACTGTTAAGAAGTGTCGGTTTCTAACTGTGGTAGACTCAAGAAGATGTGGAGTGATGTAGCGAAGCATGATCTTTGGATGTTGGGTGTGATGGAGGTGATGACAAATGATTGAGACCTTTGGAGGTTTGCTGTGTTTGAGAAGACTCGTCAGACCAAGTGAAACAGTAGTTGTGGACAGTGCTGGTGACACATAAAAGGCACCTGTGCCAGTGACATGTAAAAGGCAGTCACTACACTCTTGGAATGGTTGTTGTTAGGAAGGACATCCAGCCGTAGAAACCAACTAAAATCAGACTGGTGCCTTGTACAGCTCTCTGGTTTACCAGTTCCATTTAAACTGTTTAACCCATGCCAGCATGGAAAACAGGCACTAAATTATGACAATGATGATGATGATGATAAATATGAGTATACATATATCTACTTTTGTGTAGGAGTTCACCTCTTGTGTGTCATATTCCTCCAGGTCATATCAGAGGAATTCAAGACTGGCACCCCTGAGAGCTTCTCTATGCTGATAACTTTGTTCTTATAGCTGAATCACTACCTGAACTAGAGAAGAAATTTCAGGTGTGGAAACAAGGTCTGGAATCATCATCATCATCATCATCATCATCATCATTGTTTAACGTCCGCTTTCCATGCTAGCATGGGTTGGACGATTTGACTGAGGACTGGTGAAACCGGATGGCAACACCAGGCTCCAATCTAATTTGGCAGAGTTTCTACAGCTGGATGCCTTTCCTAACGCCAACCACTCAGAGAGTGTAGTGGATGCTTTTATCTGTCACCCGCACGAAGGCCAGTCAGGCAGTACTGGCAACGGCCACGCTCAAAATGATGTCTTTTATGTGCCACCCGCACAAGAGCCAGTCCAGGGGCACTGGTAATGATCTCGCTCGAAAATCCTACGAAGGCCAGTCAGGCGGTACTGGCAACAGCCACGCTCAAAATGGTGCATCTTATGTGCCACCCGCACAAGAGCCAGTCCAGGAGCACTGGCAACGATCTCACTTGACAAATCACAAGTCCTCTCTGGGAGATGACCTTGCTTGATATGTAAGAAGAGTGTTGGTAGAAACTGCATGAGTTGTACTCAGTGCAAGCGTTGGACACATAAGAGCTGTAGCTGTATCAAGGGTAGGTTAACAGAGAAAATAGTCTTTGTGGCAAACGTGTGGGTGCATATATAAATAATATATCATCATCATCGTTTAACGTCCGCTTTCCATACCAGCGCAATCGTCTCTCTTGCACACCACAACTGATGCTTCTTAGGTTCAGCTTTTCTCTCAAGATACTTACACTCTGCCGAGAATGCACACTGACATTACTCATCCATCGGAGCATATTGGCTTCATTCCTTGTGAGCTTACGCATGTCCTCAGCAGTCACGGCTCATGTTTCACTGCCATGTAGCATGGCTGTTCGTACACATGCGTCATATAGTTTTCCTTTTACTCTGAGTGAGAGGCCCTTTGTCACCAGCAGAGGCAAGAGCTCTCTGAACTTTGCCCAGGCTATTCTTATTCTAGTAGCTACACTTTCAGCGTACCCACTTCCACTACTAACTTTGTCACCCAGATAGCGGAAGCTATCAACTACCTCTAGTTTTTCTCCCTGGAATGAGACAGAAGTTGTTTTCTGCATATTTTCAGTGTTTATTGCACCTGAACATCTGCCACATAAAAAAACTAACTTCCTAGTTAACCTGCCTTTGATATTGCTACTAACTTCCTAGTTAACCGGCGTTATATATACATATATATATATATTGATACACACACACACACATAGATATATATATATATCAATATAAATACACGAAAGTTCACTTCATTTGACTAAAAATTCTTCGAGTTGATGTTCCAGCATGGCCGCAGCCTAATGATTGAAATTAGTAAAACATAAAAGACAAAGATCCATGGAAGGTAATGTTGTTGAAGAGCACATGCATCACTAAATGTGACTGATGCTAAAGAATTGATATTACCTACTACATGACAATACTACATGTGATTGGTGATGCATTAAGTTGTAGATCACTGTCTCTCTGCTTCACCATAACCTTTCATCATCCAACATGATATCACCTCCTCCAATGTACCCTCCCTGACAAAAGAGCTTTTTTTTTTGTCTTTCAAGTACTTGGTGACTCTGTCTGTGCAGGTGCCACTTGAAAACACCCAGTTCACTGCTAAGTGGTTGGCATTTGGAAGGGCATCCAGCTGTAAAAACCTTGCCAAAATTGACCTCGCCTGTGCTTGTACTGTGTAAAAAGCACTAAGTCCACTCTGCTGAGTGGTTGGTGTTAGGAAGGGCCTCCAGCCGTAAAAAGTCTGGTGCAGGTTTCTACCTGGCTGGCACTTGTCAAACCGTCCTACCCATACCTGCATGGAAGGTGGATGTTAAACAATGATGATGATGAAATTCTTTATTTATAATAGTTAACTCCACCTACAGAAGATGTATCATAATTACCTAATAGCAAATATGACCAGCACCGTTTGAGGAAGTGACATGCCATTGAGAAAAAAGACAGACTTTTTTGTTTTGAGCCAACAAGACAGTCGTGCACACATGTTTCTGCGTCAATAGTTGCCATCAGAGAAAAAAGTTGAGTTGTGTGAATTTTCTGAAACTCTGCTCCCCAACTCCTTGGAAAAATTCTTTTCTATAAATCCCTATATACTCTGAACACAACATCAAACCGGTATTTGTTGAAAATTTCGTTAAAAAGTATAAATTTTTCTGGAAGTTATGAGGCAACAAAGTTGGGGGTGGTTATACCATAAAAATCTAGCCTGTTGTCACAAGAATTATAGACACAAGAGTGGCTGTGTGGTAAGTAGCTTGCTTACCAACCACATGGTTCCAGGTTCAGTCCTACTGGGTGGCACCTTAGGTAAGTGTCTTCTACTATAGCCTCAGGTCAACCAAAGCATTGTGAGTGCATTTGGTAGACAGAAACTGAAAGAAGCCCGTCATGTATATGGTTAGAGCATTGATCTTATGACTGTGAGGTTGTGAGTTCGAGCCGGGCTGCGTGTTGTGTTCTTGAGCAAGATACTTTATTTCACGTTGCTCCAGTTAACTCTGCTGTAGAAATGAGTTACGACATCACTAGTACCAAGCTGTACTGGCTTTTGCCTTTCCCTTGGATAACATCGGTGGCGTGGAGAGGGGAGGCTGGTATGCATGGGCGACTGCTGGTCTTCCATAAACAACTTTGCCTTGACTTGTGTCTTGGCGGGGAACTTTCTAGGTGCAATCCCATGGTCAGTCATGACTGAAGGAGGTCTCTGTATATGTGTGTGTGTGTGTGTGTGTGTGTGTGTGTGTGTGTGTGTGTATGTGTTTGTGACTGTGTTTGTCTCCCACTATCGCTTGACAACCGATGTTAGTGTGTTTACGCCCCCGTAACTTAGCGGTTCGGTAATAGAGACCGATAGAATAAGTACTAGGCTTACAAAGAATAAGTCCTGGGTCGATTTGTTCGACTAAAGGTGGTACTCTAGTATGGCCGCAGTCAAATGAGTGAAACAAATAAAAGAAAAAATGTGTCTCTGTGTTTGTGTTAGCCCCCCACCCACCTTTTGACAACCGGTGTATGCTATTCGTGTAACTTAGCAGTTGCGCAAAAGAAACCGATAGAAAAAGTAACAGGCTTAAAAAAAAAAAAAAATACTTGGGGTCGATTGGTTAACTAAAACCTTTCAAGACAGTGCCCCACCATGGCCGAAGTCCAATGACAAACAAGATAAAAGATTAATATATAACTACGTTAGGGCGGCGAGCTGGCAGAATCGTTGGTAAATTACCCTAACCCTGACCCTAAAACCCTAATCCTAACACCCTAGTGAAGATCGTGCGGGTGTTAATCTGAAAATTTACCGAATCGTTAGCATGCTGGGCAAAACGCCTAGCGACATTTCGACCACCTTTGAACCATGAGGGTTCAAATTCCTCCAAAGTCGACTTTCGATAAAATAAGCACCATTTGAACACTAGGGTCGATGTAATCGACTTACCACCTCCCCCAAAATTGCTGGCCTTGTGCCAACATTTGAAATCATTATATAACCGCATCAAGGCAGCGAACTGAGAAAAATGTTAGCACCCTGGGCAAATTGCTTAGCAGCATTTCATCCGCTTTTACGTTCGGAGTTCACATTTCCCGAGATCTACTTTGGTTTTCATCTATTCGGAGTCGATAAAATAAGCTCCAGTTGAGCTCTAAGGACGACGTAATCGAATTTCTCCCTTTCTCGAAATTATTGGCCTTACGCCAACCTTTATAACTATTATATAATTGCATTCTCCTCATAGATTTTACTTTCACTTCTTAACTGAAGGGTAGATAACTCGTACGAAATGAGTCAGCAAGATTAGAGAGCTCTTCTGCTTCTGCGACATAAATTCAACATGGATCCCGGTCAGGAATCTTTGGTGGAACAATTTATTAAAGTCACTGAAGTAGACAGAGATCGAGCCAAATTTTTCCTTGAGTCTTCATCATGGGATTTAGAAGTATTTACATATTTTTTTATATATACCGTACAAACATTGAAGTATTATATGGATAATATCTTTTGTTTTTAAATAATTTTCATTCCAACGTATCTTCTATTGTCTAAATGTATGAATGTGTGTGTAGGGGGTATGTTTATACCTCTCTCTCTCTCTCTTCTATATATATATATATATATATATATATATATATATATATATATATATACATATATATATATATATGTGTGTGTAGGTTATACGTTTATATGTGTGTGTTTATATATATCCACACATAGGTTGTATTTTGTGTGTTCATCTGTGTGTATATAGTGTTACTAATCGAGAGGCGACTAAGGTAAGACCAGTACTGGACTGAGTACTTTACCAAAAGTAGAATGGAAATGAATTATCATATCGAACCAATTAATCAATCATTCAATCTCTCTCAAATTTCATATATATATATATATGTATGTATGTATATATATATATATATATATATATATTGTGTGTGTCCGTGTGAGTATGTCTGAGATCCAGAAAAAACACCAATTGGTTAAAAAAATTCATTAGACAAAAGCCGTCATTTATAAAGCAGAGAAAGACAACATAGATACTGTTTGATTGTAGATATTTCAACAAAATATTCAGTCTGCTTCTCAAGGAAAAACAAATTAATGTAATGTATTCAACAGTGAAAGCATTATATTAAACCAAGAGTAAATAAATTAATCATAAATGAATTAAAAAAGAACAAAAAAACTATTTTAATTACTACGTACTTGGGTTTTTTTAATAGCGAGGTTTTGTCGTAGTGTTGTGTATTATTTTTCATATCAGCTGTCGACTGGAGATCGTAACGATTTGCGTTACCTTCCGAAAGCATCGCTTCCAAACCGCAGTGATATTAATAGGGAATGTTTCGGTTCTTATAACGAACACAGTAGCACGTTTGTTTACTCTTGTCTACACAACCATCTCACTTATTTGGGTGCCAGTGTAACCACCTCAACCTTGCAGCAACTGTTTTGTTTTCTAATTGCAGAATATTTTTCGTTCTAAGTTTCAATATTTCTCACATATAAAGCGGTGAACTGGTAGAAACGTTAGCACGTCGGGCAAAATGCTTAGCGGCATTTTGTCCGTCTTTAGGTTGTGAGTTCAAACGACGCCGAAGTCGACTTTACCTTTCAACCTTTCGGAATCGATAAAATATGTAACCAGTTGAACACCGAAATCAATGTAATCGGCTTACTCCCTGCCCTGAAATTGCTGGCCCTGTGCCAGCCTTTGAAATCAGTATATAACCGCATTATACAGTCGTAATCTAAATACGATTTTACTTTCACTTCTGTCCTATTTCTCTTGTAAACTACTGCACTACTAATTTTCCTTAGTCCAAATACCACCCAAATAGACATTGTAGGCCTAGTTATAACCCCCACAACACCCCATTTCTTTTTGAAGCACTCTACACTTCCATTGTTGTACGCTAGATGATCCCTGAAGTCCTTCATAGTTTAGACCAGTGGTTCCCAACCTGTACTCCACGGACCCCAGGTTGTACTAGGGGTCCATGAATTAAATTCAAAATTTCATTGGCTCCTGTGCAGGTGGCACGTTAAAAACACCATTTTGAGCATGGCCCTTACCAGTACCGCCTGACTGGCCCTCGTGCTGGTGACACATAAAAGCACCCACTACTTTCTAGGAGTGGTTGGCATTAGGAAGGGCATCCAGCTGTAGAAACTCTGCCAGATCAGATTGGAGCCTGGTGCAGCCATCTAGTTCGCCAGTCCTCTGTCACAATTAGTGACAATTAAATTTTACCTTTATGGTTTTATATTGTGCTTAATTTCTTCTATAATTCTTATGTATGTATATATATATATATATATATATATATATATATATATATGGAAAAAAAGTCAAGGTAGAAAATGCTAAAATAATTTTATAAAAAACATTTCAGTACCGGTTTCAGTCATTGAGACTTTTTCAACTCTAATTATAGAAAACAATTAAATTTTGTAAAATTAAAAGAAAATTTTCTTAAAAGAATATTTGCATAGTATTCAAATACAAGGGACATTTTCCTTGTTTCTGCCTGTTTCTGTCTCTCATGTTTACTCTTGTGGGTTCGAGGTCGTTGTGAATTCTTAGTAGGGAAGAAGAAGGGAGTGCCATGATAGTAGTAGGATGTTAAATGGTCAAGTGCCCTGAAAGTGACCCGTTGTGGATGGTAGTAGTGATTAAATTCTTGAGATGTCTCTTTTGAATGTTTTCTTTATAAAATTTGTGTAGGTGTTATTCTAAACAGCAATAGTGGTAAAGTTAGGAAGGAGGTGGCAGAGAGGAAGAAGACGAAGAAGAATGAGAAAGAGAAGGGAGAATAAGAAGAAATGTAGGTAGTATGATAGTAGTAGGGTGTTAAATGGTCAAGTGACCTAAAAGTGGATTGTTATGGATTATAGCAGTGATTGGGACTGTTTTTTAATGAATTCTTGGGAATCTCTTGAGTGTATCATTTCTAATATTTGCATGTGTGTTTGTGTTATTCTAAGGCCATGGTGGATGTTTGTTGTAGACGCGTTCAAAAGGGGTCTGTATTTTGTAATAAAGAAAGTCTCTTTACTAATTCGTTGGCTACAGGTTGTATCGTCTCTGAATTGGTAGAGGGGAAAAATTCTGAAGCTTGGATTTTTGTTATTGGCGCAAATGTCGATATGTTGGCTGAATGCTATTTTTCTGTTTTGGGGGTTTTGATCTGGGATTTGTGCTGAGCCATTCTTTTACGTAGACTGTTTTTGTTTGGCCTATGTATTGCTCTTGACACCCAGAGCAAGTTAGTGCGTATATCAGGTTCTCCGAAGCACATGTGAAGCTGCTTTTCACTGTGAAACGTTGTCCCTATTTGAAGGAGAACTCTGATCCCTCAACTAAATTGATGCATATCCCACAGTTGGGTCTTCCGCATTTTTTTCCTGACAGCTTCAGTGTTGTTGAGCGTATTCGGGCTTGTGTTAGGAGATTTCATTGGGATGTCTCTTGCTTTTTATGATGGTGTGCGTTTGGTGGATTAAATTCATTCTGTGGTCCCTTTTTAGTAGGGGAATGTTTTGGAGGATGGTGTCGAAGGCTTCATTGTTAAGAGAGTTGTGTTTGGAGATGTATGGTAGGGTGTTCGGTTGTAAATCCTTCTTTAATTTGGGATGTCTGAGTTTGTGGATGTTGAGTTGAAGGGCACGTTGAAAGCATATGTCAATTAGTGAAGGTCGGTAGTTCCTGGTGATGAGTGTATCCTTTAGTTCATGTAGTTGTGTGTCTCTGGTGTTTGCATTAGAAACTATAGTACATATCCTTTTTGCTAGGTTGAAGGGGATATTCATTCCGGGGTGGCATGAGTTGAATGGTAGATATTGGTTGGAGTCTGTGTGCTTATAATATATATCTGTTTCTATTATGTTAGATTTCTTAATGAGTATGTAGAGGAAGGGAAGTTGTTGATGGATATTCTCCATTGTGAATTGAATGTTTACTTCAAGTTCATTTAAAAGTGCTTGGAATTCTTTAAGTTTCTCTATATTTTCATCCCAAAGAATGAAACGATCATCCAGGTATCTCTTCCAGTTATTTTCTATGTAGAGAGAGAATGGGTTGCCATATTTTTCTAGAACCTTACGATAAAGACTAATTTCTAGATATCCCATGACTAGGTTAGCAAAGGAGGGGGCCATTCTTGTACCCATCGCAGTCCCCGATTTTTGTCGAGAGGTTTTTGTCTTTGAAGACGAAGTAATTATTTTCCAGGATGAATTTTAGCCCTTCTATCACAAGTTCTTTTTTGATGCAATGTGGGAGTTTGTTGGCGTATATATATATATATATATATATATATATATATATATATATATATATATATATATATATATATATATATATATGTGTGAATGTAACATATATGTATGTATATGTGTGTGTGTGTCAGTGTCCCCTGACCAGCTCTCGTGTCAGCGGCATGTAAGTTGGTGTTGCAGATCATTAGGTCATTCGCATCACAGAACTCCAGTAGCCTTGTTCCCTCCCTGTTTTGGGAACCAATTCCATGGCCCCCATGTGCATCGTGGACGATATCTGGGTGCTGCCCAATATGTACATTGAAATCACCAATCACAAAGATGGAGTCATTGTCATTTGTCTTTGAGGTAACCTGCAGAAGAATATCATAAAAGTGGTCCTTTTGTTCATTTGGCAGACCCACTTGAGGGCCATGGGCAGAGATAATTGTTGCTGTATTACTCTGCAAAACTAACCCAAATATCACTGTTTCTCTGGAAATTTGCAGTTGGTGTCAGGATCTTGTAGGTTTCAACGTCTAGGGAGCAGACTTTGGTATCAGTATTGTGCTGCAAATGCATTGTGGGATATTCTGTTGCTGTAAGAGGAAAGCTCTGACTGATGTTTTGCTTAGTCACTTATAATTTTCTTTGTTTACACCCCCTTTTTAAATACCTAGGTTTTTTTGTACCACTAATTACATGGAGAGGGAGACAGAGACCATTGATGCAAAGATCTTGGGTTTGAAGAACAGTTTTTCCACATTCAGTTGTTAATAGCAAAACATGTTTTGATTTCAGAATTCTAAATATTTCAAGCATAGATCTTTAGATAATCCACAGAGAATTTATAGGTAATATAAGTGTGTTCTGCTGTTGCAGACTCTATGACATAGCCAGTGGATTTGGGGCCAAAATAATCAGACGTACAGGTAGCATGTCACCTTGGTATATTTCCATTGAAATATTAATAACACTGGAGACAGTAATTCCATTTTCAGTTAAAAGAACCACTTCTTAGCTTTTCAATATCGGAGGTAGCAGGCACTTCTGCCTTGTGTATTGACTTTGAGAGCGATGAGTTGGAAATGGAATCTAATGCCATTCTGTCATTAAACCTTTAGCATTCAGATTATTCTGTCCAATGAAATGCTTATTTATTTATTCACATTGTCTCGAATTAATCATGCATGATCTCATAGCTTCAAGATTTTGATGGTGTGTTTGATATTTTTAGAATGACATTGTAGGTTAGGAATGAGGTGCCATATTTGACCAGTTTGAACATAAAACAGGTAGGCTACTTGGGCCTCATACGGTCACTGTAAATGCTAAGGGATTAAACCACACAATCGCAAGGTTTCTGAGGTATCTTCTTATCTCAGACAACACAGCTTTATTTAACAAAAGAAGAGGTGAGTCTCCTTCCAGACCATTTATAGTTTGTATGGTAGCAAATGTTGTTTATATATATATATATATATATATATATATACATCTACACTCTCTGAGTGGTTGGCGTTAGGAAGGGCATCCAGCTGTAGAAACTCTGCCAAATCAGACTGGAGCCTGGTGTTGCCATCCGGTTTCACCAGTCCTCAGTCAAATCGTCCAACCCATGCTAGCATGGAAGGCGGACGTTAAACGATGATGATGATGATGATATGTGACACCCATGTAAATCACAAATATATTATCTGCTATGGTGATAGCCTAATTTATGACTGCTTTATGTAGTACCAGAATATTTAATGCTATTGATTGGGGAAGGGGATTGTGTGCATCTCATCTAAGGAGCAGTCAACAGACCATAAAGCAATGTCAGGACACTCTTCTATTTTCCCCCCCACATCCCAAAAGTATAGAAGGAATGAGTTTACATTCCTCTTTCTCTCACTGCTCGGCTTTCTAATACCTTAGGTTTGTCCTGTATTTGTTTAGCTGTGACCAAGTAGACTTGTGATGAGAGGTGTTCCAGCCTTGACCATTCCGTTTTTCCATATAACGGACTATTGCAGTGACAGTGTGTATGCCAAGTGATTAGAGTAATTGATTAGAGGTTGTGAGTTCAATTCCTGGTGGCATATAGTGTCACTGAGCAAGACGCCTTATTTCATACTGTTCCATTCATCTTAGCTGGCAAACATGAGTGGTACCTGTAATACAAAAGGGGTCAGCCTTGTCACATTTTGTGTCATGCTGAATCTCCTTGGGAACTACCTTAAGGGTACATGTGTCTGTGGAGTGCTCAGCCACTTGCATGTTAATGTCATAAGCAGACTTTTCTGTGGATCAGATCAACTGGAACCCTTATCATCGTAACTGATAGACTGCCAGCAAGGTGTGATTTGAGGAAGAATTAGGCTGTAATTTTTAATATTTCAAGCTATCATGTAGAGGTTCACTGGTCAGTTTGTAGTTTTGATTTGTTGAACCTGCAAGGGAGCCAACTTTTGACTGTTTATTCATCATTCGACACAATTCAGAAACAGTTAATCGTCCTTTTTATCCATCCAGTGAATTAACTGATTTAAATTAAGGTGGCCAGTTTAATTAAACCCCCTAGCATTTAAACCAGCCTTATATAGCTAAAATATTCTAGCTGTTTCTTGTTAAATCTGGCCAAATGTGACCTCTCACACCTATCTTATAGTGCCACTCTAAGAATAAGCAAGCAACCACATCATCAAAGTCTCAGAACTATGAGATAGTGCATGATTAATTCAAAACAACATGAATAAATAAAGCATTGCATTTGACAGTAAAGGTTAAGGTAAATAAATTTATTTAAATCATTACCCTTTGAAGGTGGCAAACTGACAGAAACGTTAGCACACTGGGTGAAATGCTTAGCGACATTTCATCTGTCTTTATGTGTGTGTTTGTGTGTGTAATTTCAGTTTCTGTCTACCAAATCCACTCACAGGGCTTTGCTCGGCCTGAGGCTATAGTAAAGACACTTGCCCAAGGTACCACGCAGTGGGCCTGAACTCAGAACCATACGTGGTTGGGAAGCAAACTTCTTACCAGACAGCCATGCTGCGCCTTTGCATTTGCGCCAGGTTTTAAATGTTCTATATCAATAAAAATGGAAGACATTCATCAAATGCTGCCCCAAAGCAGAATACTAAATCAGCTTTTTTTGATGACCAGTAGTAGATTAGTCAGTCACAATTTGTATTTTTGATTACTGAAAGTGACTTTTTCAGCATTTCCCACATGATGTACATTATTTGTACATGACTTGCGAAGACTTATTGGGGCAAGCGAAAGCGAAATCGTGATGGCACCTGTGCCCAGCGTCACCTTTCTGGCACTTGTGCCCTGTGGCATGTGGAAGGACTTTCGAGTGAGATCGTTGCCAGTGCCCCTGGACTCGCTCTTGTGCGGGTGGCACATAAAATACACCATTTTGAGCGTAGCCGTTGCCGCCTGACTGGCCTTTGTGACGGTAGCACGTAAAAAGCACCCACTACACTCTCTGAGTGGTTGGCGTTAGGAAGGGCATCCAGCTGTAGAAACTCTGCCAAATCAGATTGGAGCCTGGTGTAGCCATCTGGTTTCACCAGTCCTCAGTCAAATCGTCCAACCCATGCTAGCATGGAAAGTGGATGTTAAACGACGATGATGAGGAGGAGGAGGAGGACTAAGGCGGCGAGCTGGCAGAATCGTTAGCACGCCGGGTGAAATGCTTAGCGGTATTTCGTCTGCCGCTACATTCTGAGTTCAAATTCTGCCACGGTTGACTTTGCCTTTCATCCTTTTGGGCTCAATAAATTAAGTGCCAGTTGTGTACTGGGGTTGATCTAATTGACTGGCTCCCTCCCCCAAAATTTCGGGCCTTGTGTCTAGAGTAGAAAAGAAAGCATTACCTTTTGCTATCTTACAAGCCTTTTCTTTGGTTTACGTCGTCTAAAATCTGCAATAGTCGTTCTCAACCATTTTTCATCTCTGGAACTTTGATTACCATTTTATTCTGGTGGACCCCCATAGCCATTCAGTGTGTAAAAACTAGTTTTGTAGAAACTTCTTTCAAAATTCCTATTTTGTTTATCACACATTCCCTTGTGTAAGCCAAACTATGTAAAATATCAGAGAAAGAAACCTGTTTCTTGCAATAGATACAACTAAAAAAAAACAAAACATTTTTAATGGACCATAAAATACTACTTGTGGACCCATTTTACTATTTTGGTTGCATGGACCCCGCCCAAGATCTTATATGGTCCTCAGTTGAGAGCCACTGATCTACAATCATCTTCTTGTAAATGCATTTTCTTCATTAGCCATTGTTCATTGACGTATTTTCTTGTCAATTCAACCATGCCTTGCATACATTTATCAGTGCATTTGAAACTCCGGATCTTTTTTAAAACGGGGGCCACATTTTTCATTAATGTTTTACGTAGTGTTTTTGGTACCGAAAGACTTTCAAACTTTGTATACTTATCTATTTTGTGTTCTAGAACAGAAAAATATTTTTGTATTCGAATTTATTTCATGTAAAAAATTATCTTATTTCAATAATTTCAACCAATCACTGACAAGTATTCAGTTGTTTACATTTACTCCTTTGGCTGATTAAGCGGTGTAAAGCGTATTTAATCTCCATAGCTTCGTTTTGCTTTTTTCTTTTTAAATTTGCTGTTTTACCCTAACCCTAACCCTAACACCGATAGAATTGTTTCAGAATCGTTTGTTTATGTAGTCGGCACTTAATGTATATCGGCTGAATGGACGTCAGTGATTGGTTGAAATTACAGAAATACGACAACTTTAACATGGAATAACTTAGGGATTTCTTTTTTTTTTAAGAAGACTAAGAGAAAAAGATGTTTTATATGACACATTCTACCAGTGTTCCAAGTTTCAAAGTGTTTCGTTAATGAAAAATGTGGCCCCCGTTTTAAAAAAGATCCGAAACTCCTTTACTTCAGCTCAAGTCAACCAACTTGCGGCAAGTTAAGTTTATTATCCCTTTCCTGTCATTCCAGCTTGCCATGGAGAGTTTTTACAAAGATGACCAAGAACCTGATATGTACGATATGTTTCCATCTGCACCTATACCTGAAGCTACGAAACCACCTTCGGGACCGGCATTTGATCCTACTCCAGTGACCCAAGAAGGAAACCCTCGGTTAGTTTGTTAGAGTTTGCTCTCCTTTATATAAACAGACAACAATGGAAAACAGCTTTGTCTAACTCTTTAGCATTTAAACCATCCTTATCTGGTCCAAATATTATCGCTGTTTTATGTTCACCCCAGCCAGATCTGGCCTCCCACACCTACCCTACAGTGTCATTCTACAGAGTGTACTGGGTGCTTTTTACATGGTATCAACATGATCTAATTTAAAATTCTCCCTCAAAATTTCATGCTGTCTATGTTCCAAATGGCAGCTTAATAATAAAGTTATTTAACTAAATTCTATATTATTTTGAAAATCAATTGAAACAGTGGCAGTATATTTCAAAAGAAATTTGGTAACAAAAGAGTTAAATCAAGACTTAAGGACACAGAATGCTTGTGTTACATAGCCAACTGGAAACGGTGTTTCCAAACAGCAGTAGCATTCTTCCCCTTCCTGGGACTGCCACATTAAGTTGGCAACAAACAATCACTTTATTGTGCTGCTACTGTATAAGTCTCTCTCAGAGATTTAGAGATCCAATATTTTTAATTTTTTAGATCAGTGAATTTATTTCACTTGAAATTCTGTAAGTTTTCAAAGGCGAATAAGCATTGACAGCTAGCAAGCCAAGCTACTCCAGACTGATGAAGAGCAATGACTCTGAAACTAGTCTCCGGATGCTGGCTTTGCTGGGTGGAGGTGCTTATCTCCCTTGTTTGAAGACTTAAGGCCACAGAATGCTTGTGTCACATAGCCAACTGGAAACGGTGTTTCCTGGGGCTAGATAGCAGTAGCATTCTTCCTTTTCCTGAAACTGCCACGTTAAGTTGGCAACAAACCATCACTTTAGGATTATTTTGATTTTATTTTTCTGTTTAACCCATCAGCATTCAAACTGGCCATATCCAGCCAAAATATTCTACCTGTTTTATGCTCAAGCCATTCACACCTATGCTACAAAGTTATTCTAGAAATAACAAATCCCATCATGAAGATCTTGAAGCTATGACATAATGCCTGAATGAACATTGTATTTGACAGAATAATTTGAATGCTAAGGAATTAATCCATTTTTAGAGTTAGTGTATATGGCTACAAGTTCAGCAAGTTGTTATTATTTAGCCCTTGGTCTGTCCTTGTCCTACAGACTTTGATATATATATATATATATATATATATATATATAATACTTGGATGGTATTTCTAACAACTGCAACAACCACTGCGCCATATGCCCACAGGCATATGGCGTAGTGAGTGCGGGCTCCTAACCCCAAGATTCTGAGCTTGATTCCAGGCAGTCACCTGAATAATAATAATAATAATAATAATAATAATAATAATAATAATAATAATAACATTGAAAAATACCTTAGGAATGAGAACCCAGGTTTGAAATTTCCTCAAGACACCTGATGAAAGCTGGAGGGTATATCATCTTGTTAACAACAAACAAGATGAGGACAAATATCCGTGAAATGTAAATAATTCCTCATCTCTTAAATATAGAACAACCACAGAGAGGTTTCCTCCAATTGTTTTACAAGGATACACTCTTATTGAAGTAGTGTATGTTGTATAACCCTTAGGTCAAACGTGATTGAGCAGGACTGTGATCAAACATCATTCACAATAAAATGATGCATGTATATACCTATGTGTCTGTGTTTGTCCCTCACTACCACTTGACAACCAATGTTGGTTTGTTTATGTCCCTGTAACTTAGTGGTTCGGCAAAAAGGAACTAATAGAATAAGTACCAGGCTGTAACAACAAAGAAAAGAAAAAGGCAGTAGGGTCAGTTTGTTTGACTAACCCATTCAAGGCCGTGCCCCATCGTGGCTGCAGTCCAATGACTGAAGCAAGTAAAGAAATTATTTCATTATGTATGCAAAAAAAGGGTTTTTTTTTCTAAATGTATATCGTGTTCTATATGAATGCTTATCAAGACCAAAGAACACTCTTTAACCCTTTCGATATCAACCTGGCTGAAACTGCCTCTGGCTCTGTACTACAAATGCCTTGTTTTCATAAGTTTTGAATTCAAATCTTCCAGCAAACCTTAGTCACAATTTATGTTCCTAACACCAGCTTAATGATAACTAAATTCTTTGCTATATTTAAAATTAATTGAAAGAAACACAGCATATCAACAGAAATACAGTAACAAAAGGGTTAAAATATATAATAGAGAAACAATTCTTAACCCTTTTGATACCAACCTGGCTGAAACCGCCTCTGGCTCTGTAGTATAAATGTCTTGTTTTCATAAGTTTGAATTAAAATCTTCCACCAAACCTTAGTCACAAATTATGTTCCTAACACTAGCTTAATGATAACTAAGTTATTTTACTAAATTCTTTGTTATTTTTAAAATTAATTGAAAGAAGCACAGAGCATCTCAAAATAAATATGGTAACAAAAGGGTTAAGAAAACCAGTATAAGGCAGTTGTATTTGTAGTGATGAGCTTTATTATATTATAAATTATTTATTAACATAGTAAGATCTTTCTTTTGGCAGATTTGCCTCTATCGCTGATATGAGACAAGGAGAAACTGCAGATAGTGATGAGGAAGGACAAGCCTTCTATGCCGGTGGATCTGAACACAGGTATTTTAACAGTAATTCTGTTAGTAAGCAAAATGTAATGAGTATTCCCATTCAAATCTTCTCCTAAACACTTCAATCAGGTTTTCTTGAGATCTATGACCTTCTGCAACTTAACATCATCATCATCATCGTTTGATGTCTGCCTTCCATGCTGGCATGGGCGGGACGATTTGACAAGACTGGCCAAGCAGAAGCCAGCACCAGACTTCTGTGCCTGTTTTGGCAGGATTTTTATAGCTGGATGACCTTCCTCACACCAACCAGTAAGCAGAATGGACTTAGTGCTTTTTATGTGGCACAAGCACAGGCAAGGTTTTTACAGCTGGATGCCCTTCTGAATGCCAACCACTTTACAGTGTGGAATGGGTGCTTTTTAAGTGGCACCTGCTCTGACAGTGTCACCAAGTAACTTGCAAGACAAAAAAAAATCTTTTGAGAGAGGAGGGGGCATTGGAGGATCTTGTGACAGATAATGAAAAGTTATAGTGAGACAGAGAAACAGAAATGGGTGTCTTGCTTTAGAGGAGGTACACGGTTACCTGGCTGGCGAGAGAGAGATCAGGAATGAAGACAGAAACAGGCTTTCTGCCGCAAAGGAGATACATAGTTACCCAACCTGAGGGAAGTGTAGGAAAAAGAGAGAGATTGAGTGGGAGACAGCAGGATAGAGATGGTGGCGAAGTGCCAGGGTATACTCATCCTACATAGATTTTTCACTCCAAACCTGAATCAACAAAGATTTTAAGCCAAACAATATCTGCATCAACTTAATCCATTTAATCTTGTTTCTGTGTCATATTGTGCCTAAAATTACTCTAAACCCTGACCTCCTCAAACAAAAGTTTCAAAAGAAACAGTTTCAGTTTACAGTGTGGACTGGATGCTTTTCACATGGCACCAGCACTGGCAGGGTTACCAAGTAATTTGCAAGACAAAAAAATCTTTTGAGAGGTCCATCGGAAGAAGTTACCTTGTGTCGGATGATGAAAGGTTAGAATGAGACAGAAACAGGTGTCTTGTAGAAGAAGTACAAGATTACTCGGCTGGAGAGAGAGAGAGATCATCATCATCGTTTAATGTCTGTTTTCCATGCTGGCATGGGTTGGACGGTTTGACTGAGGTCTGGAGAGCCAGCTGCTGCACTAGGCTCCAATCTGATCTGGCAATGTTTCTACAGCTGGATGTCTTTCCTAACACCAACCACTCTGAGAGTGTAGTGGGTGCTTTTTATGTGCCACTGCACGAGAGCCAGTCAGAGGGTACTGGCATCGGCCATGTTCTGATGGTGCATTTTACATTCCACTGGCATGAGGGCCAGCTACAGGGTACTGGCATCGGTCACATTCGGTTGGTGCTTTTTACGTGCCACCGGCACGAGGCCAGTCAGAGGGTACTGTCATCAGCCACGTTCAGATGGTGCTTTTTACGTACCACTGGCATGGGAGCCAGTCAGGTGGACCTGGCATCAACTCAAAATAGTTTCTTATTCCTTATGTTAGAAAATTCATTTTCCTGTTCTTACTGTGGTGTGAAGCTGTTTGATAAGAGGAGGACTGAGGACTTGATGGAGATGCTGGGGTTAGAGGAATCAGTGGAACGGCTAGCAAAGACGAATGGAGTGTGGTATGGGCATGTGTTGAAGAGGGATGAGGAGCATGTTCTGAGGAGGGTGCTTGAGTTTGAGGTAAATGGACTGAAAGTGAGGTACACTGAGGAAAAGGTGGAGGGGACAGGTGGTGGAGGAGATTAGGAGGGTTGGCTTGAGAAGGGAGGATGCCCCAAACTGGGCAAGAGGGTGTGAGGGCGGTTACTATGGCATTGAGATAGATCCAGCCACCACCGTTAATGGGGATAAAACAGCGGATGATGATGATTCTGTCCTCTATCAAATTTTGTAAAGGACATGATAATTAATATTTGCAAATTATAATTTGTATATACTAATTATGTAATTATATTGAATAGCAATAATAGTCACATGAGGCAGAGCTTTGTGAACTTGTTAGATGAAATCTGAAGAAACTGAAGCCTCAGACATAATTACCAAAAATAGAGATGGAATATTTTGAATAACAGTTTCAGTATCTGATTCGGCATGTGGTATCACTGAAATATGGATTTTTTTTTTTAAAGTGATAACGACCTGTTTTATATATTAAAGTTACCATTAAGTTTAATAGAATAATTTCATGTAATTTAACTGAATGATAAACAGTGTACAAGAGTAAAATATATATACTTTTTCTTATGCCTTTTCTCATCATCATCATCATCATCATCATCATCACCACCACCACCACCACCATCATCATCCCCACCATCATCACCACCACCACCACCATGTGAAACGATGAGGATGATGATGATAATGATGAACTCTAGTCATCATAGCAATTTGCATTCATTCAATATTTGTGAAGTGTCCTTGCTTCATGCTGTTTTCTTTATAATTTTCAGTGGTCAGCAAGTATTAGGTCCTCCAAAGAAGTTTATGGATTTATTTAAACAAGTTAAAAAGTAAGTACTTCTAAATAATTCTTTGACAGACCGATTTTAATGTCAGTTTTCTACAGTTGCAGTTTGTTTATTGATTTTTTTTCTGTATGAAGCCAGATGTCATATGACAACATTCTGTTTCATAAATCTTTACAGAAATCTCTGGTGAGTCTTGTGCTGTAGTAATAAGTTCTCCAGGATTTATTTACCTACAGAAACTCTTTTCAGTTACTTTGATGGAATGCAAATTTGTGAACCATTCCAATTTTTTTTTTTAAATAGGCAACGGTGTAGCTGTGTGGTAAGAAGTTTGCTTCCAACCACATGATTCTGGGTTCAGTCTCACTGTATACCACCTTGGGCATGTGGTTTCTACTATAGCCTCAAGCTCACAAAAGCCTTGTGAATGGATTTGGTGGAGGAAAACTGTAAGAAGCCTGTCATGTATATATATATATATATATATATATATAGGTTAGTAGAGTTAGCGGTTGGAATAACCATCTAAGGTATAAGAATATCCGTTTTTACTACCAGTGTAAATTACCTATGTTAACCCTGGGCATACATATGCAAGCATATTATGTTCATAGGATACAGGCAATAACAAAATAAACAAGTGTTTATCAGGAATCAAATTTAAATTAAGCAGAAAATGGAGAAAATTCTTGGTCAACAAACAAATTGACTAACATTGATTATTATTTTTTAATACAAAGCTTTATCCCTACTAACAGCCGTTTCTGCTTCCAGTGTCCCTCAGCACTGCCAAAGAAAATTCTGAGAATAATATTTGTCATATTCTATAGCACATCCGATCTGGTACATGGAGCTTCATCAGATTGAAGAAAAATACATATAATAAAAGAAGAGGAGAGAAAGGGACCTTGAGATGAGGAAAGAAGGCTTAATATATTTGACTCATACCATTTTGCAGTGTAACACTTCAAGTCATTAAGCAAATGACTAAACTAGAAAATTAATTGGTGGGTTAATCTTTCTTCAGGGGTAACAGGGTGTATAAATAATAAGAAATAAAATAAATACTTTAGTGTAACGGGATTCACCAATAGGTCGAGAAAAAGAATAGTACTTAAGATTTCATAAATAGTCTTAATTAATATTTACCCAAATAACATGCCTGTAAATTAATTACATTAATATACTTACTGATATATAATAAAAACCAACCACTTATTGTCTGTAATGGGATTGACCAAAGTCCAGCCATCAATTATAATTGGTCAGTTAAATTTAAATTCTAAATTTAACTGACCAATTATATTGATGGCTGGACTTTGGTCAATCCCATTGTATTCAAACTGGCCTGAACCAGTCTGTTACACCTACATCACAAGTGTCTATATTTGGCATATTTTACTTTATGAGTTCAATAAAGGCAACAACACAATGGAAAGTGCAAGCAATATTAATGCAGTATATTGGTATCGGACAATAAGCGTAAGCCAGTGTCAGCAGTGGTTCCAGAAATTCTGAGCTGGAAACTACACCCTAAAATATGAGCTTCATCCTGGAAGATTTGTAGAGCTTAACGAGGATGTCCTGCAAACCCTAGTGAAATAAAACCTTAGCGTAACTGGTGATGAACTAGCAGAGAAGATTGGATTTGGTCATTTGACCATTCATTGACACCAGTGCTAGGAGGAAAATGACCATCTT
This sequence comes from Octopus bimaculoides, assembly GCF_046866305.1. Lineage (NCBI taxonomy): Eukaryota > Metazoa > Mollusca > Cephalopoda > Octopoda > Octopodidae > Octopus > Octopus bimaculoides. The sequence continues at coordinate 125,331,427 of NC_142932.1, read as the reverse complement.
TGGTTTCAAGACGAAAGGTGTTTTTCCATCTGGATAATACTCGACCACATACAGTGAAGATGACATTCTAAAGGTTGGAGCAATTTGAATGGGAAACAATGCCCCATCTGCCATATTCACCAGACATTGCCCCTTCTGATTATAATCTATTTCGCAGTCTTCAAAATCATTTGGATGGAGTGAAATATGAATTCTGTAGACAGGGTCAGAACAGTACTGGAGAAGTATTTTTCATCACAGACAAATGGATTTTGGTAGAGGAGCCTTGCAAGTCTACCAGATAGATGGAAGAGCATTGTAGAAAATGAAGGAGGGTCTATTTTAGATTTAAAAAAGAACTTTATTTATCTTAATTTTGAAAAATAAAAGTATAAGAAAACTGCATTTTTTATGGGATGCCCCAGTGCCTACATACATCTCTCTCTCTCTCTCTCTCTCTCTCTCTCTCTCTATATATATATATATATATATATATATATATATATATATGTATATATATATATATATATATATATATATATATATATATATATGTATATATATATATATATATATATATATATATATATATGTATATATATATATATATATGTATATATATATATATATATGTATATATATATATATATATGTATATATATATATATATATGTATATATATATGTATATATATATATATATATATATATATATATATATGTATATATATATATATATATATATATATATATCTATATATATCTATATATGTATATATATATATATATATATATATATATGTATATATATATATATATATATATATATATATATATATGTATATATGTATATATATATATATATATATATATATATATATATCATCATCATCATCGTTTAACGTCCGCTTTCCATGCTAGCATGGGTTGGACGATTTGACTGAGGACTGGTGAAACCGGATGGCAACACCAGGCTCCAGTCTGATTTGGCAGAGTTTCTACAGCTGGATGCCCTTCCTAACGCCAACCACTCAGAGAGTGTAGTGGGTGCTTTTACGTGTCACCCGCACAAAAACGGCCACGCTCGAAATGGTGTCTTTTATGTGCCACCCGCACAAGCCAGTCCAGGGGCACTGGCAACGATCTCGCTCGAAAATCCTACAGGAGCCAGTCAGGCGGTACTGGCAACGGCCATGCTCAAAATGGTGCATCTCATGTGCCACCCGCACAAGAACCAGTCCAGGGGCACTGGCAATGATCTTACTTGGCTTGCCGGGTCTTCTCACGCACAGCACATTTCCAAAGGTCTCGGTCCGTAGTCATCGCCTCGGTGAGGCCCAATGTACGAAGGTCTTGCCTCACCACCTCAGCCCAGGTCTTCCTGGGCCTACCTCTTCCACGGGTTCCCTCAACTGTTAGGGTGTGGCACTTTTTCACGCAGCTATCCTCCTCCATTCTCACCACATGTCCATACCAGTGCAATCGTCTCTCTTGCACGCCACAACTGATGCTTCTAATGTTCAGCTTTTCTCTCAAGATACTTACACTCTGACGGGTATTCACATTGACATTACACATCCAACGGAGCATACTGGCTTCATTCCTTGCGAGCTTACGTATGTCCTCAGCAGTTACAGCCCATGTTTCACTGCCATGTAGCATGGTTGTTCGTACGCATGAGTCATACAGTCTGCCTTTTACTCTGAGTGAGAGTCCCTTTGTCGCCAGCAGGGGTAAGAGCTCTCTAAACTTTGCCCAGGCTATTCTTATTCTAGCAGCTACACTTTCAGCGCACCCACCCCCACTACTAACTTGGTCGCCCAGAGAGCGGAAGCTATCGACTACCTCTAGTTTTTCACCCTGGAATGAGATAGAAGTTGTTTCCTGTTTGTTTGCAGTCTTTATTGCACCTGAACATCTGCCACAAACAAAAACTAACTTGCTAGTTAACCTGCCTTTGATGTTGCTGCACCTCTTATGTGTCCATAGCTTGCACCGGGTACATCTTATAGAGTTACTACCTACTCCTTTTCTACATACTGAGCAGGGCCATCTACCTGAAGGGGTTTGTGTTTTATCTACCTTCCTACTTATTAGGATTTTGGTTTTAGCGAGGTTGACTCTAAGGCCCTTCAATTCTAGACCTTTCCTCCACACCTGAAACTTCTCCTCTAGTTCTGATAGTGACTCCGCAATTAGGGCAAGGTCATCAACATAGAGGAGCTCCCAGGGGCAACCTGTCTTGAACTCCTCTGTGATTGCCTGGAGGACTATGGTAAATAATAGGGGGCTGAGGACGGAACCTTGGTGGACCCCTACCTCTACCCGGAATTCATTGCTGTACTCATTTCCAACCCTCACCTTACTGGCAGCATCTCTGTACATGGCTCGCACAGCTCTCACTAACCATTCTTCTATCCCAAGTTTCCTCATTGACCACCAGATAAGGGATCGGGGGACCCTGTCAAAAGCTTTCTCCATGTCAACGAAAGCCAGGTACAGAGGTTTATCCTTTAGCTAGGTATTGCTCCTGCAACTGTCTCACTAGAAATAAGGCATCAGTAGTGCTTTTACCTGGCACGAACCCAAACTACATCTCATCTAAATTGATTCGCTCCCTAATTAGTTGGGCTATGACCCTCTCTGTAACTTTCATAACCTGATCTAACAGCTTGATGCCTCTGTAATTATTTGTATCTAAAGCGTCCCCTTTACCTTTGTAGCAGTTGACTATGATGCTGCTACACCAGTCATTGGGTATGACTCCTTTGTGTATCACCTGGTTCGTAATACGGGTGACTAGGCTATAGCCAACACTGCCAGATATTTTGAGCATCTCTGCAGTGATTCCTGATGGGCCGGGGGCTTTCCCGGTCTTCATACTCTTAATTGCTTTATCTACCCTGGTACTATCAACTCGGATAGCTGGTTCCTCTATTGGGTCGACATACGGCAGGCTCTCTTTCTCCCTTTCATTCTCTTTATTAAGCAATCTATCGTAGTGGCATCTCCAGACCTCTTTCTTTGCATCCTCATTTAATGCAAGCATATATATATATATGTATATATATATATATATATATATATATGTATAATATATATATATATATGTATATATATATATATATAATATATATATATACATATATATATATATACATATATATATATATGTATATATATATATATTATATGATATATATATATATAGTATATATATATATATATATATATATATATACATATATATATATATACATATATTATATATATATATAAATAT